>NW_015152199.1:0-38914 GCF_000732505.1 Cyprinodon variegatus
TCTATTTGCTAAATAGTAGTGTTGGAAGTTAGGTAAATCTAGTCCCCCTCTGTCTTTAGTTTTCTGTAGTGTTTTTAAGCTGATACGAGGGGGTTTATCCCTCCAAAGAAATGTAGAAATGGAAGAATCTAGAGATTTAAACCATTCGGTTGATGGTTTATTTGGGATCATTGGGGTAACCAATTAAAAATCAGCGAGGACCGAATACAGAAAATAATCAACCAGTAAAGGTCTGGAGACATTTTTAATGATCCGTTACTTTAAACAGAATTTAACACTGAAATAAAATTAGGTATTTATGCATTCATGTTAAACATTAAATTTTAAAATATAAAAAAATATATAAATTTTTCCATTTTAAAATCTAAAGTGTTTTATGAAGTAGAGAACAAAAATCTTTCAGTTTGGTATATTGACAATTTCCTGATTCACATATTTTTTAAACTACCTGAACTGCCTTTTTTTTTTTCCTTTTTCATGGCTTAATGACAGCAGTGGGCTTTATGCTGCCCTGCAAGGCTTTAAACCTGGGTTTGAATGGTGACAAAGCCATTCTGAAGCACATATCAAAGTGCTAATTCAAGAACCTGGATCCATATTTATTTTTGATTCTGTTCATGGTGGAGAATCCTGCTTCACAGCAGCAGGTTGAGCCAAACATACTCTAAATGTTCAGACTCCGCTCCGGTCCGGCCAGGTCAAGATCCACTATTGCAATCGCACCAAACAGGAAAAAGAACGGCGAGAAGATCCGGTTTGACAAATTATAATATAGTCACAACAGATCGGTAACTACAAATTAGAGCATAATTCTTATATATTACAAAAAAACTAACAACGTTTATTTAAAGATTGGATGCAAACTATGAGTACTTCAACAGAGCAGGAAGCAGCTTTCTCTTCTCCATCCGAAACCGCAAATAAGCTAGATGCTGATGGGGATTTTTTCAATATGTCATGTTAAATTAAGCGTCCATATCTGCATGTTTTGCTCCTACGAACATAATGATAATATCGCGCATGCTCTCCTCGAGCTCCGAGGAGAAGTCGGAGCGCAGCAATACGGGAGGAACAGCGGAGGCTTAGCTTTGAGCAGGAGGTCTGGGGCGCTGTGGGGCGGATCGCTGCAGGGCAAAGCGTTAACGGAGGATGTGGGATTTCAGGGTAACAGGAGAAGCGGCGCAAGTGACCTTTAGACACTGTTGTCAGACAACATGCAGTAATTTGTAAATGTTTTAAATCACGTGACCTCTGAATTAAATCCAAGCCAAGAGTAACGGGTAACATTTGTTTTAAAAATGTAAGGAATAAAAAGTACAGATACTTGCGTGAAAATGTAATGAGTAGAAGTCAGAAATAGGAGGAAAAATAAGTAATGGAGTAAAGTCTAGATACCTAAAAAGTGTATTTAAGTACAGTAATGAAGTATTTGTACTTCATTACTTGACACCAATGATATATATATATATATATATATATATATATATATATATATATATATATATATATATATATATAACTTAGAGATTAGTTGTCTGAGATAAAAGGTTACAAGACAATTTCCCCTTCACTAATGTGTACACCCCCTTTTAAAATGTGTGTGGCCATCTCATCTCTTTTTAATCCCATTTGGTATGACCTAGAGGAAGCAGAGCAAGGCAGCTATCAAGCTGATCATTAAAGTTAATTAATAGTGTAGAGACAAAGTGTCAGCAACAGCTAATGGTTCTAGTTTTGGCGAGCAAGAGCTAACATTGGTATGGCTATAGCTTAACTGCCATTTCACTGAGTGCATCGAAGCAGCTTCTCCTTTGATCGCTCTGGCAGTTCCAGCCCATGCTCCATGTGAGCTCAAGCTAAGATTTTCAGTTTTAAATGTAACTAAATAGTAGGGTGTTCCATAGAGTTTGTTTTGTAGGCTCATGAAAGTAGGTTTCCTCAGAAAGTTGCATATCTTCCCCATGACTGCTTACACCTTTCTTTTAGGACACTTGTATGACCGGAGTGCCACTGAGTATAGTGGTGCAGCCACATTGTACCCTATTTCTGAGAACAGCAACAAAAATATCTTCTTTTTTGTTTTTTCTGGGAGGAAATTGCACTCTGTTTCTGTTGAATGTGAGTCTTATCCTCATTTGGGCCTGATAAACTTTTGTAAGAGAGACAAGTGGACCTAAACAAAACTCCGAATAATCCTATTATGATTGACAAAAATATATATATGAATGTGAAAGAACGGCATTTCTTAACATTAAACTATGATAGGATTACAGCAAATTAATAAGTAATTATGTGGTGGGGACTCTCAGCAGGTCAGACCAACAATCTTTCAATACAAAAGATTATGCTTCAGCAATAAGTGCCAGGAGAAAGGTTTAATGAGATACAGGGGAACAAATAAAAATCATTTATGATTAGGTTAAGCCCAAAATTAATCTAATTAGAAAAGTCCAAGAATAAGGAAGGATAAGAAGAATTAATCCCATTAATGGGCAATTAATATCCTTAAAAGAGCCACTTTGAGAGTTTGAAAAATCCTCTTCATACAGGATCAAATGTTATTAATCAAGAAACTCAGATGTTGGAAATGTAAAAATGAGGTGGTCAAAGAGGCCCAATATCTCTAGCTTTTTTCACTCTTGTGTGTGTTCTGCTTGAAAAACCCTCAAGGTATGATACACTTGGCGTCTGCTCTCACTCTATCCATTTTGTCAATTTATGTACAACATATTCTGTAAACCTTCTACAAAATACTCTTTATTGTAGATCTGATCCCCTTTAGATAAAATAAAATATCAATGTGGACATTTAATTTACAAAATAGTTTAACATTTATATTTAGTAGTTTACAGGAATAATTAAGGGAATTTTAAGAGACTGCTGAGCTTGATACCGTAGCTTTGGAAATAAATCTGTTGGAGCGTGAAACAGAGAGTCTCTCCTGAGGCAATATGTACTAATGTGTGTGAAAATACCAAGGAAAAGGTGATGAAATTCTTCTACCTTACCCAAGCTGCACTTTCAAGTGAAACCGGAGAGTCTGAACCAAAACGCAGAATGAAAATGGTATATAATAATCCTGATACTTCTGTTTTACAGCAAAGTGTTGCAGCTGTTGGAGAAGATAGGAGATGAAGCAGGACAGAATGTCAACCCACTGAAGCCAATCCTCACAGAAAAGGAAGGTAAAACAGAACCTAGATGGAAGAGGGTTGTGTGGGTTGAGTGGCGATGGATGAAAGAAGCTTCACTACTTTCATCTCTGGCTTGTGAAAAAGAAATCAATCCCTCTACAAATTCCTTTAAATTACTCAGTTGGAGAATAGGCCAGAAGGTGAGAGGATCTGCTCTCTAAAAAGCTTTGGCTCTTCTTAGGGCTTGCTTCTATCCTGAATTCCCCCTGCACCTTACAAAAGTCAACAAAGAAGATCAACTGTCTGAATAATTTAGACTTGGCTAAACTGACTGGACTCTGTAAACATTTGCTCCTTGTCCAACCTCATCTCTGAGCAATGATAACATGCCAAATCTGAAAAAAAAGGGTTTTTACTACAGATTAGATTTTCTTCAATATTATCGAAAAGCAAAGGGAGTTGTTACAATGATGCCGTCTCTAACTACAGCATAGTTGATTGAATTAAGAGGATTTTGTAGTGGAAGGCTTAGATTTAGTTAAAAAAAAACACACATAAAATTTGTGGTGTATCAGTATATATATATATATATATATATATATATATATAATTTTATTTTTTTTGTTGTTGTTTTTAAGCAACATGGAGGTCCACTGTCATAACCACTAAATCAGATGCAAAGTAAATATGCACCCATTGTACTCCCGGGTTGTTAGCGTGATCTCTCTCTCTGCCATGTTGGTTTGTAGTTTTTTGACGCGCATGCAGAATCACACATGGAACTAATGAGTTTTAATGCTTTATTTACAAAAACCAACAAGTCAAAAAAATCAGCTGAATTTTTTGGTTGTCTGAAGAGAAAAATCTGACTGATAGGAAAGAAGTTGACTGATGACAACTGATGACTGATTGATTTGCTCACTTGAGTGATGAAGGAGAGGTAGCATGGATCTGTAGGGATTTGATTCAGCAAACTTTGCAGACTGTACCCTCACCCCAGGCTCACACCGACTCCGGTCTTACCGTTGCGGTGCGGTGGGTGCGGCGCCGCAGTGATTCCAAGTCATTAAAAAGACGTAAACTTCTCTCACCGGCTGCTGAGCTGTCCGGCTGCGGTTACCGAGACACTCCGGCGCTGCAGAAAATTCAGCAAGAAAGCTTTCCTTGCGGCGTGCCGGAGGCCTCCGCAACAAGCTCTCGCAAATATCCTTATTTGGACTGTGTTATCGCGTGAAGTTACATGAACTCAAGTGAACTTCTGTTCTCGCGAGTTAAATCTCCGGACCTGTTGCCGGAGCCGCAGAGCCGCACCGCACCGTAGTCAAAAGGGCGGTGTGAGAGGGGGTGTGCGGGAGTTGCGGTCTCCGTCGGCTCGGGAACCGCACCGGAGCCAGTGTGAGCAAGGGGTCATAGGTCTAGGAGAATGTAAGTGGGATCTGAGAGCATTGATACTGTACTTTCAAAAGACATTGTGCTGGAGAGCGGGCAGGCAGGTTATGAAGACGGATAACTGCTGCATACAGGTAAGACCTTTTCCATGAACAATATTGTCTGAAACAATAACAGAGTCCACATTAAAATGAATTCACAAGAAGACAAATTTCAGCAAGAAATATATTCCTAGTTTAGGTCTTTGGCTGGAATACCATCAAGGGTAAACATCTGGCAAAGAGAAATGATCCTTCACCTCCTTGTATACATGCTAGTCATTTTGATTGAGAAATGTTCTCAGGTTTACAGCAACACAGGTCAGCCAAGCCACCAACAATGATCCTCTCCGTGACAGGAAGCTCACTGACACCAGAAAAACAGCAAAAGCCAATAGATCCCAACACCCTTTCTCTGTGTTTAGTGATCTCTTTTTCCTTTTAACATAGATGGCTTATTTGATCTCAAACCACCTTCTATATTGTATCTCAAACCATCTGTCCTTTCTGTCCAAAATCTGAACATTTTATTCATCAAAGGTGTACTGAAGGAGCAAGTGTACAGCTGAATCTGAAACAAATCAGCAAATATTTGGCAAAAAGTAATTACGGCAAACCCAAAATTTCAAAAATAATAGAATATGACAAAAACATTATGGACCAAAATATAACCTCAATATAACCTGCAGATCCTGACATAAAGTAGGTCCTTCAGCATTGGCAGCAAGTATTGACTGTCTTGTTGCTTTGCTGCTGTTTCACATGTCAACACAAACACAAAGCTCAACAGGGAATAGAATCATTAGATGTTCTATACATTTTCTAAATTGTGCACTGCTTGGTGAAAATTGTTGAGCCTTAATAGCAAAATTGGCTAAATAATATTTGTCACAATTGCACTTTATGAGTGACAACCTGTACTTTCCTTCTAAAAGGAGGAAAATAAATTCCTCTAATTGATGCTAAGACGATTTTGGTCTTTCTCACAATTTGTCTGTTCCAGATGTCAAACAGGGAGACCTGTTGAATACCAATCATGTTACTGGCTGTTTTAAGAAGATAGCATTACAATAAGAGTGATCCAGGATTGTTACCAGTTACCTTTATCCGTCCAGAGTTCCCACTCGAGGCTCCTTGTTATAGTTTATACACCAGGTTGGAGGATTTCCCCAAGTCTCTAGTCATGTCTTTAGTCTTACAGATTTGTATACATTGTATGATTTGTAGATTTTTTTATTGTATGTAAATAGCAAGATAGTGTCAAACAGAAGGCGTGCCTGATGAATTTCTCCATCTTCCAGCAAAATCACTACTTGTCATCAGCAAACTTGCAAAAGAGAGTGCATCTTTTTAAGGGTATTCTTGAACTCTTATTATTAATGTATAAAATTCCTTTTTGAGTCTGTTTAAAATTTTGTTTTTCTGCTTTCTATGGCAACATTTTCTTAAAAGAAAATAACTGTCTGCTTATTCTTGCTAAAAATGCCAGTAAAATAATCAGCTAGCGCCCCCTTATCAACTTCTTGAAGAGACAGATTGTGAATAAGGACCAGCCCCTTCTATCTAGCAGACATCATCCTTTTAAAGAGGTATTTTTATCTTTTGGGGGACAATAACATGTTTAAGTCTTTGAATATATTTAAGAATTTGAAATGAACCTCACAACCTTAACAAAATAACAACGTTATTATTTTAACTATCTGGTGTTTTTGCTTTGATAATGCAGTTTATTTACTAATGTTTTCTAAGGAACCAACAAGGACTTTAAAAGTCAACTGATATTTATATCAGATTGCACATACAGTAGGTGGAATCTGATTACTATTTAAATCATTGAAGGAAACTAAAATGAATACCCTTACAGCACAGATTTTTATCTAAATAAAACCTGAAACCATATTTTTTAAATACTTAAATTCCTAAATATGCACTAATATGGTAAGAATACAACCTCGTAAGCTACAATAAGGATTGTAAAAATAGAGGGACAACATCTTTATTCAGGGTAATTGTAATTTTAGCAGGTACTACACAGTTATTTTGCGGTATTTACAGTATGTGCATAGATGCATGTTTGTTTGACTTCTGTGCTGGGTGCATATTTCAAGTATGAGATGTACAACATAAAAGAGACATGTTTAAAAAAACTTGAGATGCTGTAAAGCAAAGTTGAGGACACAGAATTTTTATACGATTTTAACAGATGTAATTAGCTATCAGCTATTAACAGTTTGGCTGGTGGCATGTGTTGAAGCAGAACGGTACATTTAAAAGCAGAATGCAAACACCCATAATTATGAACCATATTTTCTGTCAGAAGATTAAGTGCTAATCTTGCCTGCCTTTAGCCATTTCCCAAACTTGAAGTTCTTTATTTACACTGTACTTTCAAGACCATAGCTACAAATAAGGAAAGTTGTTTTGAGACAAAACCACAGCACAGCAATGGAGGACATTTTGCACAATTTGGCTTTTAGTTAGACTTATTTAAAAAAAAAAAAGAGAGAGAGAGAGACAGAGAGAGAAGGCTATGGGCAACAAAACAATGCCCTTTGGATAAGTAAAGGAGAGAGTAAGAATCCATGGTTTGGTTTTAAACTTGGGATATGAATTAGAAAACATATGAAGGTCAGTTAAAAGAGAAAACATTTGGAATCATTTGACTACTTTTGAAGAGGGGTAAAATGTTGTTCTTTTCTGACTAAGAATTTCTTCCATTTGAATTACTTTTACTCTGATAGATTGTGCAACAGTCTGTTTCAAGTGTTTTTCAGCACAATGGATGCAGTTGAAATAGCATACAAAGTGGTAATAAAAGTACTAATGGTTCCATATAACTGTTACTTATGGAACACACTAAGTTGGCACTAATGGACCACTAAGGGCCGTTACACTTTTTTCAAATGAGTATCATAGCAATATTCCCTATCAATCTGGTATTTTATAGATACCCTTATAGCAGCGCTCGCCAAACCGCTGCTCCAGAGCTGCATGCAGCTCTTTAATGCTCCCCTTGCAGCTCCCTGAAGTTTTTTTTTTTTTTTCAAAAGTATGAGAATGGAGAAAGATAGATGTAATAATTTGTTTAATAAATAAATCCAAACAATAAATGTAAACATTTCTGTTAAAGAGGATTTGCGTCATAGGCTGCAACACACGCTTCAGCAAGGCGCGGTTCCAGGCGTGTCTCGGGCCATGGATCCCAAAGGGAAAAAAAAGGAACATAGCTGATGAGAACAGATGATTCAAAGAAGAATGTACCGAATCATTTGCTTTAATTACCAATGCGGAAGGATTACCTGCATGTCTGCTTTGTAATGAGAAGTTGACAAGTCATAAAATTAGTAATTTGGAAAGGCATTTCCAGGCAGGTAACCAGCATTGAGAACACCGAGGTCATGTCCTCAGTATTTTCCAGTTTTTTTATTTTTAATTTTTTTATTTATTTTTTTTTATTCAGAGAAATGTCAAACTATATGACGAAAATTGTTTTGACTTTGATTGGTGTAAAGATCAGCATGCATTCTCATTTAAAAAAAAATAAAAAATAAAGTCCATAATCTATTATTGCAAGTAATTTGATTCATTTAGTGGGCCATGCACATGCATGGTGATGATGGTGACAATAAAAATAGTAGTAATAATAATTCAATATTAATAACAACAAAAAAATTGTAATAATAATAATAATAATAATATAGTATAATGATGATGATGATGATAATAATAATAATACTGGTAATACTCTCACACTCAATCACTCACTCACTCAAATACTCTAATTTTGTGAGTTTTGGAATTGTTATAATAAACATGTTCATATTCACCTCCCTAATGGGCTTGTGATTTAACTCTCTTTATTCACGTTTCCAGAATATACTTTAAAAAGTCACCATATCAGGATGTTTTTCTGTAAAGTAAGATTTATCTCAGTATTTGACCTCGGTATTTCAAAAATCCTGGTTACGGCCCTGTTTTCAGGGAAGGCATGCTAAATATGCAGCCGACCACCAAGTTGGGAGTGAGAGAAAAAGAGTACCATAAATGCAGAACTGCTGGATAAATTAGAGGAGCGCAAAGATAGATTTAAGAGGTGGATTGCATCTCCGCACTCCACTATTGCTGCTAGTTTTGTTGTGAGCATGGAAAACCGTTCGCAGATCAAACAGGTAGTGCTCTTATGAAGGTATGTGAACCTTCTTTATTTTTTCCCCCCAAATCCTAAAAATATAATTAAAACATAAATCTGTTTTCTTTATTGTGTTTCTATAATTTCATCAATGCATCAAAACCTAATACATTAATATTGTAATGGATTTCAAACTTAAAGCACCAAATATCATACAGTAGAGTAGACACATGATATGACATTTGTTCCAGGATAAACATTTGATCATGAATCTTATTATATATTTACATAAGCCCACGTAGCCCTTTTTCCCATAATTTCATCCATTTTTTTCTGCATTATCCGGGGCAGGGTAGCAGTAGCAGTCTAAGTAGAGACGCCCTGACTTCCTTATCCACACACACCTTCCCCAGCACCTCTGGAGGGACCCCAAAGCAACACCAGGCATAGTCCCTCCAGTGTGTCTTGGGCTTTCCATTAGGCCTCCTCCCAATAGGACATGCCTGGCACACCTCCAAAGGGAGGTGACCAGGAGGCATCGGGAATGGATGCCGAAGCCAACTCAACTGGCTCCTTAGTCCTTTTTTATAGTGGGCTAATACACTTAGGGCCCGTGTTGCCAAAAGAGGCTTATAGAGGCATAAGACTAAGATTTTTGCCAGTTTTTTTTTTATTTTTGTTCCAGTATGGCTCTTTGAACATTGGGTTGCTGACCCCTAAAAAAACTAAAGCATTGACTTGTATATTATTTGTACATTTGGAACAATATAAATCAGGGTACATTTTCCTATTCAGACGCAAAAGAATAAAAATATTATATAAATCAACAAATACATGTATTAGAAAAAGGCTTAAAAACTATAATATAAATAAACTCCATGTGTAAGGGAGAGCAATATAAAAAAAAGTGGATGAGGTAAATAAATGACAGGGGTTGTGTGTGCATAAGTTGCAGGAAGGGATCTATTTAAGCGAAGTATAAAAAAAAAAAAAAGAAAAAAAAAACTCCTGAAGATTATGTTTAAATTACATTTATCTTCTACATTGTATCTAGCGTAAATTCAGGGAAATCTTATGTATGACTCATTTTCAGTGTGGAACTCTACTCTTTGTCCTGTGACAGCAGGCAGAGTAGGCTGCAAGGCATGCCTGTCAGTGCTTTCGAAGGAGGAGTGGTTCGTAGCGGCTCTCAGTGCTTGCTGAAAACAATAAACTCAGAGCAAGTTTATTGGTCCTTTCCCTTGTCACCAAAGTCTTTCCAACAACACAAAAGCACGATTTAATGCTAGGGGCTTGTGGAAAAGAAAACATCTCTATAGATATTTGAAAAGTTGCTAAATATTTGGCAGGATAAGAGTAAGCAAGGAAAACGTTTAGCCATAATGTTAGCCCCTGTCAACTGTTTCCCCAGCATGTCTGCTTCTTACTAAGCAGAGATTGGCAATAAAATATTGTTTGGGTTGGAGTCTCTCAGAAAAGCTGAATTAGATGTTAATAATACCATTAAGAGAACCGATAATCAGCAATATCTTTGGGAGTCACATGGTTTTAGATTTACACAGAATTGTCCTATCCTCCTATATTCCTGCATTAATTTCCTATCTCTGCTCCTTAAGGGTCACAGAGTGAGCTTCACAAGCTCAAGCTGACACAAAACAGGGTAGCCAGAGTTGACTTTCAATGTTCACAAAGAATAATGTGACTTCAGTGCACAGACGATTATCATGGCTGCTACATATAAAATTAAGACTTCTTCTATTTTTATGGAATGTTGTCTGTACATAACGGACTCATTCTTTGCTTAATCATTAGTGCTTGTAGAAAACAGCCATAGTTATTCAACTAGGTGTTCGTAGATGGAGATATTAAACTCCTCCCACCTAGGACACACTATCTGGAGTCCACAGTGCACTACAGAGCCATATCTCACTGGAACCAACTGCCAAGCACCATACCAAGAGCCCAGAACAAACCTAGATGAAAAAGTTGTTTCTATATTGTTATATCTTTATTGAACCTAATGATGTTATTTTGTTTTTTTTAGCTCAATTGTATTTTTATATTGTTAATTTGGCAGCTAATTGGGATCCTGATGAAAAATGGATAAATTAATTTGTTAGTTAAGATAAGTACATCCTAAAAAACTATAAAAAGTGTGTAAAACCTGAGAACTGACTTACTATTTACCATCATGACAACTAAGACGTAGTTGCAACAGAAATGCTGACTGTAGCACTGCTGTAGACAAGGAAATGTATGTATATAAAATTGAAAAATAAATTTAGAATGTTGCCCTGCAACACAGCATGTAAAAGAAATATAATATGTGAAATATAAATATAAATTACCAATGTAACTTAGGTGTTCAGATAGAAAAAAAAAGGAAATTAGCAAAGGCAAAATAATCCATCTTTGCTGCAACCTTTACTGCTTCCTTTCTAGAAATGTTTTCTCCAAAATTTGTTCCTGTAATATTTGCTTCTTTGTGAATGGATTTTCATGAACAACAACTACTTCACAGAAATTTTCAGTTATAATTCTTTCCATAACCGTAAAATCAGACCAATTTTTGTAATTGGAATATAGCGGCTTAAAATCTGTGCTCATTTGGCTCTCAGCTCCATTTAATGGAAATGTTTGAACCACAGTAATGTTCAGCTTTGCTTCTGGGAGGTTCTGATTTACCACTAAGCCCATAATTTATGTTGTTTTCTTTTTTAATTTTGTTGTTGTTTCAACTGCCCCCCCTTAGATTTGTTCATTTGTTCCAAATTGAAACACAAATTGCTGCTGAACTAGAGTGGCAATCACTATGAATCACATAACAAGGACAGATGATAAAACACAAATGGTTAGCCAACTGTTGTATTTTAGATTTCTACTTTCTAAAACCTTAAAAAGAGAGAAAAAAAATGTGTAGCTTTTGCTCTTTTAGATGCAGGAATTGACTTTCTAGCTGATCAGTTGCCTGGCGTTTGACCCCTGTTCCCTCTATTTCCCTCACACTGTGCACCAGATGGCTTTGTAGAACAAGCTGTGCACTGCATCCTTGTATTCAGACTCCAGCTCATTTATGATAGTGCTGCAGATTCATTAGATGCATTCTAACAGACATGATGACTGGTTGTATTTGATGTGTACAGTGTGAACACAATGGGAGACAGAAAATCTAGAATTACTATAGGGATTATTCAGTCGTTTGAAATCAGTACATAAATTATTTAATAGTGGCCAAATATTACTCACACAGTTTGTAAAGTAACACTGGCCATACTTTTGATACAGAGGGTATTTTATGTGTATTTGTAGGTATTTTATTCCACACTAGATAAAAAATGGCTAGGGGACTGCAGGAGCTGATAGTCTACAGCTGACAAGACTCCTCCTCAGCAAAATTACTATAATGTCCTGTCACTCTGACATACTAAGAGGTGAAAATGAAGGAATTTGGAAAACAATTTCCAGGAAACAAATCTCCAAGTGCAGGCTAGCAGTACATTCACAGCAGATTAATGAAGGCACAATTATCTAAATTGTACACTCACTTCCCTGAAGTTAAATTAACCAAATGGGCCACTAAAGACCTCTGAACATTTTGAAAATGTATTGCGTCTATTTTGTATTGGCTCCAATCACTAAAAGGGAGTAATGAGTCTGTGAAACTTTAGGTAATCGTTGTCTGAGTATAAAATAAAGATGTTCAGGAAATTTTATAGAATAAACCTAAACACCTGTTTAATTACTAATCAGGTTGTAGAGCAGAAGGTAATTTTAAACAAACCTAATTAGGAGCTGACTTATTAATGTAAAAAAGCTTTGAAATCCCTTTGTATAATGACTTTTCCATAGGTATAGTATTTAGAGGATAGATTTATGGTTTGTATTATATATAAATAAATATAAATCTTTTTTTTATATCAAAAAGTGTAGAAAACTTCCTGTGATTTGCCATCTTTATTAAGTAAGCTGTCGAGTGAGCTTTGTCTGATTCGGTCACATGGGTCTTAGAAAAGGGAAATGACACACAGTTAAAAAACACCAAAGAATGGCTAAGAGGAATACATTGGCTTCTTCTGAAATAGCCTTCTATGAGCCCTTATTTAAATTCTATTAAGCATCTTTAGAAAGACCTGAAAATGCTGCCTGAAAAAGACATTTTCCATTCCATTAGAATGGCCATCAAACCTGAGACAAGCTGTTTGATCTTGGGGAGAAGTGGATAGGATTTAAATTCAGTTAAGGCTACAATGATTTGATTAAATTTATTAATTTTCATATAATTTATCATTCTTATACTTCTTATTTACACAACTTATCCCTACTTTTGTCAGATTCTAATTATATTGTGGGGTTCTCTGATATTTTTTTATTCTGCTGACTTTTTAAACCTTACTTTTTTGTTTTATACTCTTCAATCTCTAACTTGACTCAACTTCCAAAGAGCATTTTGCTCTACATTAATTTATTAATTTAAATTCTATCCTGTGCTAATATTTTTCATTAGGATAGAGCATGAAACATCAGAGAGAGGCATCACAGAGAGCGATTCTGACAGTTAACAATTAAAGCTATATTAGACTACAAGAACTCATATGCCCTATCACATCAGAAAGACCCAATAGTTTGAAAAAAAAGACGTGTTTGGCAGTACATAATGAAAGCAATAAGACACAGGAAAAAAGCAATCAACATAGCATTTGAGGCAATGTTTAGAAAACAGACAAAAGTCTTGCATGAACCTTGAACTAGGCTGCAACCAGTGGTGTGGTTTGTAGCACTGTTCCCCTGTAGCAAGAAGGTTCTCAGTTCGATTCCCAGCTCATGGTCTTTCTGCATGGAGTTTAGTGTTCTACCTGTGCACATGTTGATACACTCTTTATACTGCAGCTTCCTCTCACAGTCTAAAAATACTGTTAGGTTAATTTGTATCTGTAAATTGTCATTAGATGTGAGTGTGTGGCTGCATGGTTTTACATCTTTGTTTATCTCTTGCCAATAGACTGCCTGAGATAGGCACTGATACCACTGCACTGAACTGTAGTTCAGCACTGATTCATCTAGAAGCCTGTAGCCTTTCTTCCTGAATTAACTTCAGGCCAGAAGTTCCCACGCTGTTATATATAAATGTGACACCAGGAGCGTCCATGTCAAATGGGTCCAACATAGCAAACAATTAAAGCGTTATATTCAAGAAGGATTTTATGGATACTCAGAAGAGACAGGCAACCAGCTCAGCTCAGACACCAATGGTAACTCTACTTAAGGTGGAAAAGTGTTAAAAGAGTTCTGTGTTTTGGCCACAGGTGGCATTATTATTAAAAAAACTCTGTAATGCATCTTTGAGTAGATACTGAAGCAGTATGCACCATTGATAGCGTTTTTTCTTTTCATTATCATAATAATATGAAACAACCAGGCTTAATAGCTACAAATCATCTGGATGTAATGTTTGCATTTAGTATTTTCAAGAAATCTAGAAGCATTTCATAGATCTTTTAGAGAATACATATGATAACATTAGTCCAACTGCCTGGAAACATGGCCACAAAGACTTAACAGTTTCAAGGCTTAGAACAGAGGACCCAGTATTCAGACAGTGGGACAATTCAAAAAGCTGTAGAGGCTAGGGCATCTGAGGCTAGAAACTCTGCAGGAGAGAAACACAGGTTAGTGACCACGTAAATCTAACGGTGGTAGATTATGAACGTGAGTCATAAACCTGGTTTACAAGTTCAGTCCATGGTGAGAGAAAGAGGTAGGATGCAGCCTGTGGTTGCAAACAAAATGAGGTGGGTGCCAATGTGTCCCAGATACTGCAGCACCTGAGAACAAGCAGGTGTCCGAAGCCAGGTCAGGCAAATGGATCAAAATAGGAACAGGTAGGCTCAGAGGTCCAGTAGCCCAAAGCCAGATCAGGCAGGTGAATGGGAATGAGTAATTAAGCCAGTCATCAGTGCCAATATCCTGACAAACAGATGCATATCTATATTCTCACACAACCTTTTTATTATAACGTTTTTGTTTTTAAGTCCTCCTTTTGTTCAGTTCCATCAGAATTTAAAAGATTTGGGCCTTGATTTTGAAATATAAATAGTATAGATATTTGGTTAACAGATAGAAACCTCCCCAAAACATTTTTAGAAAATCTCTAAAATCTTCTAAACCACCAGGGAGTTGGTCATTTAGGGTGAAATTGTTAGACAGTTTAACTTTGACAAAAATATTAAATCCTAAGGAAAATGATCAGGGCTGCACAGTGGTCAGTTGGTAGCGGGTTCGATTCCCGGCCCTGGGTCTTTCTACTGGGTACACTAGCTTCCTCCAACAGTCCAAAAACATGACATGGTGAATTGGCCTCTCTAAATTGTCCTTAGGTGTGAGTGTGTGGTTGTGTGTTTTTGTGTGTCTCTGTGTTGCCATGCTACAGGCTGGCGACCCCTCCAGGGCGTACCCCGCCTCTCGTCTGTAGATTGCCAGAAATAGGCACTAGCCCCACCGCAACCCTGAGAAGGACTAAGCGGGAAAAAATGGATGGATGGAGAATGATCAGGTCATTGTATTTCAAAAGTTGGTGACCTGTGAACAAGGAGGCTCCCTGTAGTTTATTCTCTAAATGTTGTTGGTAGTTTTCTGAAAACTACACCAATTTGGTGAACATTAAAAGTTATAAAATCAAAATTAGGTAAAAACGAAAATAACACTCATTATTTTATTTTTGATTAAGCAATAGCCATGTATTCCTTAATAATTTTTCATATTTGATTAAATATATCAAATCTAGAACATAATGCAGTAAAGAACAATGAATGCCATCACTGCTTACAGTACTCAAGAAATAAAAATGAATGATTGTGTTCTAATTCTATAATGGGATTAACTGATTAACAAAATACTATTAAGGTATTAAAATAATGTGTCTATCTGTTGTCTTGCAGCTTTGCTACTTCTGTCCAACTTTCTTATTCGAAAGCTGTTTAAAGAATGGGATCAGGACTTTATCATTAAGGAAATCTTAAATAGAAGTTAACCCCCTCATACATTCATATCTAACAGTATTTTATCTAGCAATATTTCTGTTTTATACTTGCATCCTGCTTCCTTTAATACTATAGAACATGTTTGAGTGCACTAAACACGACAAAATAGTTCCTCTGCTCCTCTGGCAGATAGACAGTCATTATTGCTTTCTTCGTCAAGAGTGAGGCAATTTCCTCTAGCAGTGCTGTTTGGTGGAGAGCAGTGTGCAGAATGATGTTCAAAGGTAAAGGTTAACAGCAGAACTGCAGTCCTTTGTCAGCATCCTGTCGTACCAAGGCTGGAACCGGCTGCAGAAACAGAGCCTTTCAGGGCAGTGAGCAGGTGGCCACTTCATTTTTCTCCGTCTAAGACAAATGAGAGTGACTTAACAAGAGGCTCTACCGAAGCTCATGTTAGAAGGCAAAACTGGGTTACTATCACAGAGAGCAGTGTATTTTAACCAGTGGTGGGACACGATTAAATTTTTCTTATTCGCGTTAATTAGAGGGTATGTAAGGAATAAATTGAAATTAATAGCCTTTTTTTAATCAAAAAACCATAATAACAAAAAGAAAATCTTTCAATTAATAAATGCTCCTCAATTACTGAATAAATAATCATACAAGCAAAACTTTTATTTTTTGTATTTATTTGATAATTTAGGCTATTCAATCATCAGATTGGTTGAAAGTTATAATCATTTAGCTTTATTAGGAAAGCCCTGATATTTTATGCATCTGATTTGAAAGACCTACTTCTACAAAGGTGTGAACAGTTCATTAACAATAATTATAGAACTAAATATCATTAAAAATATATATATCTAGCAACAAAGAATACAATATTGGGCTGCTACATTTCTAGCACTGTTGGCTACAAAACAAGAAGGTCCAGAGCGGCAGGTGGTTTTTCTGGTTGGAGTTTTCATGTTCTCCTAATGCATGCTTTTTTTCTCTCTGGATATTTCGGCTTCCTCTTGCAGTCCTAAAACATGACTGTTAGGTTAATTGATGTTAAAATTGTCCTTAGGTGTAAGTGTGTGTGTGCATGGTTGAATGTCTTTGTATGTTTCTGTGTATATCAAGGTGTGTATATTTGCATATGTAACATGCATATGCAAAAAGCATTTTAGTCAAACTCGATTAAGTGAGCTGTGCCTATACCTAACTAACAATTGTGGGCAACCATATAGCTCCTAGTGTCAGCTAGGGATGTAAGGAGAAATGGATATAGCTAGCAGTCTCTGCAAAGACAGGGGGCAACCTATAAAAAATTACATAGAGTCTATGTGTATGTACACAAAACACACAAATTCGGTGTCTACCAAAGAAAATTCTGAATGATAAAATAACCGATATGCACAAAGCCAAGACATTTCATTTGTAAACCACAGCTTTACTTCAAAGAGTGCAAGCAAATTTCAGCTTCATGCTCGTCCCTCTAGAAACCAACATTCAACCATAACTGGCCCATACAAAGCATGGCATAAAGCTCATTGTATATATAAATAAGCCAGCTGATTAATGTTATTTTATGGTTACCATTGGCAACTGAGCAGAATATTTTAACAGATATGAAATATATGTTGCCAATGAGGCAGCATTATACTTATTGCTCTCTGTGATATATCAGATTTATGAATAATTTCCAAGAGTTATTTAGTTCCTAAAAGTGGCGTCAGAGAGAGAGTTAATTGTTGATCATATGTAACACCTGTAGGGGAATTTGCTCTGATAAAAGCTGTTTCTCAACCCCAGAGTGGTTAATGACTGTAATTAAATGCTAAAAAACAACTGACCTCTTGCTGTGTACCACCTATGATGAGCAAGCAGGTAAGTGAGTTGGTCTTTTCAATACTGGACCCCGTTGCACACATAGTCAGGGGTATTTAAATTTTTACAGCAATCAGTGTTAACTTTTCAAATTTCAGGACCCCAGGGATGATAACCCAATTGACAATCTATGGACTGTATGTAAAACTAGCCTGTGTCAAACCAACTCATTTAGATGACTGCCACTATTTACCAAGAGAACTCAAAACTCCAGTCTCAATTTTGCCCTTTAGCTTGTTTGTGCCTTTAAAAAATTATTTGGGCCAAACCCACAGCAATGTTTTTGTAATTCATTTGAGCCGGAATGCTGATCACAGAAAATCTATACACAATTGGGATAAAGAATGTGTTTTCCAGCTTGCTGTACTAAAGGTTGTTCCTCACTTCTAAACGTATATATATATATATATATAAAAAAAGGTTTACATTGTTATTCTCTCTTACATTTAAACTCAAGATATGCATTTTAATGATTAAACCTGCATCTTTATAATAGCTTTCTACAACTAGATACTAAAGAAATCCTCTTATACTCCTAAAAGGATTTAATTCTAAAGCTGTCTAATCAGAATTCCTATGCAGATGTGGGAGAGTTATAAAACCCCCATTAGTTTAATCAAATTAAATCAAAATATTTTTTTTGTGGATGCAACGCAAACTACCCGTGTAAATGATATCTCAATGGCCTAAATCACATCAACAAATTAAACAAACTACGAAACAGACAGAGGGAAACAAGTTAGCACCCAAACAGGCAGTCCAGTAAATAGAATAGTCTGACGCACAAGAGGAGCTGCCTTGGGATGGTGAAAATCAATTAAGTCAGGGGTCTGTTTGCTGTTAAGGGGGGGATGTGTGCTGCTTCTTCCTGATAAGAAAAATTTCTATGCTTGATTTGGTCATGCCAAGAGAAGATTATCGCCTGGCAAGAGCAGCAGTAGGCCTTACTCATTAAGTGGTGGGTTACTGCCAATCCTCAGGACCGCAGCCAAAGTTCTAAAACATTGTAATGGGGGCTGGGTGAACACCCTAGAACTCTGGGATTTTTGGCTCAGTTTGGTTTTGCATATCCAAATTGCCTGTTTTATCAAAGGTAAGTTATTAGCCTTTGTGTTGTTTCATTGGCACAAACTTTTTTTGTAAAACACACAGAAAATGAAATGTTGTATTTACATGGGTTGATATACACATTTTTTATTGTTGCTGTAATATTATTGATACAGTTTCCTTGTGAATATTGTTTGATTTTAGGATGTTTGAATTTGAACTATTGGGAACTAATGTTTATATAACTTGTAATGCACATTAATAAACTTGAATAACTTTTGTAAGAATTTCATGTCACAGATTATGAAATCTAGAACGAAATAGCAATTTGAAGAATAAGGCATTGCTCTTAAGTAACTTTTTAACATTGAATGTTACCACTTTCTTCCACATATTTTTGATAGCACCCTGTGTTGGTTTTGTCAAGTTGCTAAACTATACATATTTGGACAGGCCAGATTTGTGGAGTGCACAACTAATGGTGTGGCTTGTGGATGTTTGACGTTTTTTCTTGCCAAACCTCTTAGCTTAGGTAGACAGAGATGTTTCTTTCAATGATTATAATTTTATTGATGATCCCTTTTTTCATGAGCATAACAAGAACTGACAAGCTAAACATGGATCTTTGATTACGAGTTGTGGGTGGGAGTTTTTGTTGGCGGGACTAGACTGGAGGAAAACAATAGTTGGTGGCATTTCAGACGTATACAATGCATCATTGTTCTGTAATCTGTTGGTAAAAAGCTAAGGAGTATCAGCCTTGCTGCTTTGTCCTGTTTGGTCACGCCCACCACCTGGTGTGAAGAGCTGCACATTCTGCATGACCACAGATGTACCAGTGGCAGGAGTGAAAGTAAGCTGGTGTAGCTACCAGATCTGCTCGGGTGGTCAGATTGTGCTGATGACATTTGCACCTGTTTGCTCAAATCTCTTCTGCAGTTTCAACTTATCCAACATTTGCTATTATTTTACGTTTGGTGACCCGACGTTTGGAGCCGGGAATAGAATACAATCATTCTTATAGTCTCGAAGTCAGTACTGCGTTGAAGGTGGACTAAGTTCTGCCATTTAACAAGGCAGCAAAGTTTCATTGCATCTTTTTTAAGATCTGAGGGCAGGGGAGGACAAATGGAACATCTTGAAAATGACTTTTGTGGAGACAAAGAAAAAAAACCCATTAATTTTACTTTTAGAATAAACGGTTATAGTTGACACAAAGTTAAAAGTAGTGTAACTTAATACTAACTGTAACTGACCATGCCAAAAGAGGCTAACGTGTTAGCTACTGAGCTATTCAGCTCTCCCCCTTCATTGAATGGTCTTGCAGTTACTTTGTTTACCATAAACATATATTTTCAGTTTTGATTATAATCAGGTAAAACTTCAGCTATCATTAGAGATGGAAACACTACAGGTGCTCCCAACTGGCGGATGCTGTTGATGATTGTTTTCCGGGCAACTACAGTGGTTTACGTCAATGTGGCAGCATTCAGCTAATCCTATAGTGTAATATCACTGGCATGCGCATGTGTGGGTGTGTGTGTGTAGAGGTTATCCATCCATCCATCTTTTTGCGCTTATCCGGTGTAGGGTCATGGGGGTAGCAGCTTCAGTAGGGAGGCCCAGACATCCCTCTCCCCAGCCATTTGGGCTAGCTCCTCCGGGGGAATCCCCAGGCCAGCCCAGAAACATAGTCCCTCCAGCGTATCTTTGGCCTCCTCCCAGTGGGACGTGCCTGGAACACCTCACTAGGGAGATATCCAGGAGGCATCCTAATCAGATGCCTGAGCCCCCCCAACTGGCTCTTCTGGATGTGGAAGAGCCGCGGCTCTACTCTGAGTCCTTCCCGGATGATTGAGCTCCTCACCCTATCTCTAAGGGAGAGCCCAGACACAAAACGGAGAAAACACATTTCAGCCGCTTGTATCCGGGATCTCGTTCTTTCGGTCATGACCCAAAGCTCAGGACCATAGATGAGAGAAGGAACGTAGATGGATTGGTAGATCAAGAGCTTTGCTTTTTGGCTCAGTTCACTCTTCACCATAACAGACCAGTACAGTGTGCACTTCACTGCAGAAGCCGAACCAATTTGCCTATCCATCTCCTGCACCATTTCCCCCTCATTCGTGAACAAGGCCCCTTAATGAATTCTAAAATATCTGTTTTTTTTTTTGTTTTTTTTTTTCAGATTTAGACCAAAATAACCTTGTGTTCTTTTGTATAGGTTATATTGTTCTTAATCTGAAAAGAAGAAAAAAAGACATATTTTAAGATTCATTCAGGATTTAATAAAAAGATCTAGGCCAATAAACTTCTTTATGTAGCACTGGCAAGAATTTAGGATCTACTTACACCCCTGAGCAAGGTAACCAAGGGGCAAATTCTTAGATATTAAGCCACAATTGTCAGAGTAGGAATGTTCTTTGTTTTTTAAAGTATCGAAGATTGATCTGTGTGTAATGCATAATAAATAGGAGATCAGGAATAATTTTTTTTTATTTCAAAAACCATTCTTTTCTTATCATAATTTGGTAGTTTTTTTATGTTTTATGATCTGTTTTTAAATCAGAACTTTGTCTCTCATCAATCTGCTTTAATCTTGTTCCTCCTGATGCTTTTTGAATGATACTTTGAAAGATTGACCGATAAGTTATATATATATATATATATATATATATGTAGAGATTAAATTAATAATTGTAGACTAACTGTTAGACTTTTTAAAGAAATTTGCTGAAGTACATTTTATTTAGGAGGGTCAAAATAATGTAGGCAAATAATAGATTAATTTGTGCTTTCATTTGTATAAAGAAAACTATATAAAATCTATGCATTGTTGACATTCTGCTTTAAATTGCATGCAATTTTGTGATGAAAAATCTTGAAAAGTGAAAAAGCCTTGGATTCTTTTGCAAGACTCAGCATTAATGATACATTTCTCATGTTTGCTTGTTTGAATACAAAAATCCAAATCTCTTTAAATTGATTTTAACCTACCAGTAAACAGTCTATTTTGGGTCTCATCTGTATAGTTGTGGTGTAACCCTGATCAGGTTTGGTAACAGGACGTCAATATCAATGCTGCTGTATTAAGAAATAAAAAAGACTGTCATGTGTAATTGGTGTGTGTGGCATTGTGCAGAACCATTGGGACACCGAGTAAATATGACCTGACAGAATGAGAGGAGGGAGAAAAGGCCCTTTTGATCCCTTATTCATCTTTCTCCTGTCAGTGATAAGGTTGCAGGGGTTATACAACGGGGGGATGATTTTCCCTGTGGAGAGCTAGAGGCAACACTACAGTCACATACATAAAAAGGAAAAAATACTGAGATACAGAGACTGTCATGGGAAAATGCAGAAGGTAGAAATCAATGAATAACTTTAAATATGAGCTAATATAAGAAAATATTGGGCAAGCAGAGATTAAAGCAGAAAAAAGACCAATATTTGGCAGTGAATGGAATGTTTAACATAGGAATGTGAAAACATATGTCACCCTTACCTGGTGTTTGTTTTCTCTGCCTTTAGTACTAAATAATATTAGATAAATACCTTAAATTTGAACATTTAACTGCCATGCTTTTATACTTTTCCCTGTACTACAATAGTGTTGAATTCTTTTCAGGAATAAAATGTGTGAATGCATTTCTGTTTTTGTGGGGAGGGGCTTCAAATATGGAGGGGAAAACAGAAAGGGAGAGACTCTGCTGTTCATTCAAGCATAATTCCATTACAGTTGGTGGCTGCTGTGAAGAGGAACCATTAGAGGTGTAATCAGGATGGATGGATGAGGATACGGAGAGACACTTTGAGCAAGGGAGATATACAGATGAATGAACTATAGGTTATGATCCATAACATCCCACTGAAGGGAAGACTTCAAGGGAAGAAAATGACACCTGTCACTGAGGGTAATAATGATGTCACTGAGGCTCTCCTGCGCCTGCTTTCATGTCATGTTTTTACTTCTTGTTGTTTTATCTACCCTCTGAGGCTTCATACAGAGAAACCTAACATGACAGTATTTTCTGAGAATGCTTTATAAAAACATTAATGGTGTAAAAATTACATTTTCATTGTAGCTTGAAACAAATTAAAAAACAACAATCAATATTAGATAAAATAATATTTTATCTAATATTATTAAAACTGTCATATTATTAAAACTGTAGCTGAATATAATTTTGTACATACTGACATGATCTAAAATGTCCTACTAGGAGGTATTTCCTTTAAAAGATCAGACATCAGTAGAAAGTAGAGTATAGTAATGTTGGCTGCGCAAGATACCAGAGAAAACTGTCCAAATCCTTGGCTAGCATTGTCCCAGTCTGTGCCCTGTCTCTAGTTTAACCAACTGCTGCACTGAATTGGCGATGTGGTTGCCTCCATTTCTTTCCTTAATGCTTCAGCTTTTCCCTCTGATATGCACTGCCACACACCCACACGCATATGAATATCCTCAAAATGTATCTAAGTCATTTACATTTCTGATGTTGTTCTAGGTTCAGTACCTAAATGATCGATTTTTTTAACCTATTCATGTAAATAAACTACTACTTACCACTTACAACTTACTACTACTAATGACCATTGACATTTGAAATGCATGATAGTTACCATGTAAATTAGCCACTGGTACGACTTTTCATTATGAAGACAAGTCCTTTGTTATTTATACCATTTCTTTCCATTGATGCTTACAGTTCACAAGTTTCTAGTTTTAGTATGTGAGACGTGGAGTTCAGTGTATTGGTAGTAGCAACACTATAGAGAGAACTCCACGAGCAATACAAACTCAAAAATCAAAAGAATCTGCTTTATTGGAGAAATGTGTTCTTACAAACAAGTAATTTGACTTTGGTTTCACTTCACTCTTAATGCACAAATATTTTGAAAATAAATATTTAGATTTTGTGGAAAATATAGTGAATAACACTTCAGACAAAACTTATATGTTGGTGGGAACAGAAAGAACTCAATGAAAGAATTTTCTTTTCACTTGTAAAGTCTGGGGCAGAGCCATTTTAGAGATAGTTTACCATGGTTGCGGGCCCTTACACAAAAAGCAAGGTAGGCGATAAGTTTGGGATTTTCTACAAATCCTGGCATAATTAAACCTCAATTTAGTTTCACAAAAACACTAACACATACTTACTATGGTAAAGTAGACCAGACTAACAGCCAGGGTTAGTTAATCCTTATCCTGTTACATCAGAAATCAGTTAATTTTTCTTTTATTTCATTTTCTGATATGTGTTTTTTGTGGGGTTTATTTGTCTTTGTTTAGCCATTAGAAAACCTTCAATATGTTTTGGCATTGAGTTAAGTATTCCTGATATTTTATTGTTATGATGGTATCTTAATTGTAGCTTTATTAACATTATAATTAAATTTGTTAATGTTGTCACTGTGCAATTGTTTTTTTGCAAACTGCTGCTGTTCTGCAGACTGCAGCATGTGTTGAGAGGATTAGATAAATTACCAATAGAGAACCAAAGGTGTTGTCAATAAAATCACACCTTAAAATGGCTCCAAACATATATGTCTTCCTTTACAATGACATGCCCATTTTTTATAACAGTGTAAAAGGTGAAGCGCTTATGTTGAGAAGAGCTTCCAGACAGCCAAGATGGTGTCAAGTCAGGTCCGACCCATTGCTGATTGCATGCTTGAGTGTTACTTCTTTTATGAAGATAGCATCAGCTACCAGTATAGACAGCTGGTTCCCAAAAATCAGCATCACACAGAAGAGAGTTATACCTTGACTGTTACGGGGATGATCTGTGTCGGTCATAATTTTGGCTAATGGTTCATTCCTGTATGCAGCAGGAGATGCTGAAAATCCGGATAGTGTTAATAATATTAACAGGACACACACATATATCATCGTAAACTTTCCCAGCCAAACAGAATGAATGGATTCAAGAAAGGATTCTACAGAATTGCACCTATAAGTAATTTGGCTACACATCAGAAAAGAACCTTAGAGAATGTTGCCTGCTTTTCTAAAATGTTTAATACAGGATTATCTTATGCTGTTGGTAGGCTGGACTGCATCACATTAAGATAAAGCAACCCCCTGGAATGGGATTTTGTTAACAGAAAATATTTCTGCAATATCAATACTCAGGTAAGAGTGAGTTTTGGTTAGGCCTGTCAACTGCATGAATTAATTATGTGCATTAAATTACCTAAACACGTCATATTGATTAAGATAATCTGTAATGCTTACCTCCAAACCACTGAAATAGGTCCCAACTACTCTGCTGGTGTGATTTCCTTTAGAAAGTTGAATCACCTCCTGTGCCAGGCATGTAGGCACATTTTTTGAATCAGCCTACATTTAATCAGATTAATGAAGTGATTAGATGAAAATATTGATGGGTAAAATGTTGGAATGGCTATTTTGCAATCAACTCAAAGCATTGTATTACAATACGAATCAGTCTGAAAACTATTGCATTTAAAAGGTGTTAGATTTGTGTCTGATAAAAAGCTTGGAAAATATTTTTTTCAATTTTTCACTCACAGTCATAATGATAATCTACATTAAATATTATAGATGACTGAAGGAAAGCAAAAACATAAGCCGGAAGAAAAACTGCAAACGTCAGACAGCTTTTTTCCATCTACTTTCCCTTGGCTCATCCTTAGATGTTGTCCCTGGTCTAAATACATGATTCATTACATTTTTTAACAATTGCAACGGGTTTTCATTGCAAATTTATTGAACATTACATGGTTGAGAGAAAACAATGTTTTAACAAAACTAGCCTTTCATGTACTTTCAATGCAGAATTTTACATTTGCATTTCATTTGTTTCTAGACACAAGCACATGTTGTTTTTCTTCTTCAAAGGAGTGCAAGACAACATAAAAATCATGTGAATAAATTTCAACTGTTTACTATTTTGTTTTCTCTTTTTAATAGCTAAGAAAAGGAATGAGACATCAGAACTATTGTAAAAACATGATCATTTCTGACTGTGTAGACTGCTTGAGTTTCATGATTGGAGTTTCTACATCAGAAAAATGTTATCTGATGGCTATATTTTCCTTCATCAGGCTTACTACTCATTAAAGCCCAATGCAAGACCTAGTTTCTTGGTAGTCATCTGTGCATCTAAAACAATCTGCCTGGTACATACAGAGTCAGACATTGTAGGCTTGATTAAAATTACATGTTATTCTTAGGTGATTGCATCCATATGAAATCCCATACATATATTTAGCCATACATTTAGGGACTATATTTAAGGTATCTGTACAAAGGAATTCAAAATATTCAGTACTATTGAGGGAGAGAGTTTATAAAATGTTAACTGCAAATCCATTCAGCAACTAAAACAAAATGCAAATGTTGTGAAATGTTAAGAAAATGTACGGTAGTAGGCATTCGACAATGAGCACTAATAAGGATATACTTAAGCAAATATTAATCAACTGTTCTTATGATCATTTAATTCAAATGAATACATTTTCAGCAATAATGTGTTTGTTATTTGTTGGTTGAAGAAAAAGCTTGCTTCTGATTGAATTTGGTGTAATAATTTGTGCAACTTACTGTAAACTCAACTGGGCTAAACTTTGAGAACTAAGGTAGCAGAGGACAAAGCTTTTAAAATAAAGTCACCAAAGGCTGTTTTAATATTTGCAACACGTATATACCAATATACTGTGTTAGGATTTGCTACATGGAACTAGACAAAATAAAGCCAAAAAGAAAAGCTGGTCTGGGGATACAGTAAAGCCTTTTATGCAAAATTATTATTTGTATAAAAATAGAAAACACAATTTAGAGTACAACACAGTGGGCTTGATTATCTGGTGACACTCAAGCACTTTAGGGGCAAAGCGAATTTAAAAGCATAATGTGTTTTGGGGTAAAACTATGCTATATGTTCTTAGTAAATAATGTCAGTGTATTGCATCTTAGTCTTAGAAGAAAACATTAACATATATTTGGTTGGCAATGCATTGAGGTTTTCAACATGAAAACATTTAATTCTGGGCTGGCTGCTATTATACATGCAGAGACTTGTATGATTTATGAAACATATATACAAAGCATAACTTCAGCTACAAAACCCAAAGGGATAGCAGCAACAATAAAGCAGCCACATTACTTAAGGAGTCAAATTTAGAAGTTCACAAACAAACTTTATAAACAGAGTTTTTCTTTGGATTAGAGTTAACTGTTGAGTGCAGATACAGCTTCACATGCAAATACCACACCACAAAGATATGAGTTTAAAGGATTTATTGAATTAAGGGGTCTTGCGGATGGATGGATGGGGTGTTATGATGGGCCATCTGGGGAAACTTGCTGATTAAGGCTTTGGAGGAGGAGACTATGTGTGGGGGTTCAGGCTTCAGGAAATGGATTGTCTCAAGCCAACAGGGGAAGAGTGAATGGAGATAAAAAAAAAAAAAAAAAAGGACGCTAGGAATAATATGCATAATAGATGAAGTAGGGTGAACATTTTGTAGACTTTTGGAGACATCGCTTGTAACATGAGCTGGATAATCATACTCCCAATGGTTCTAGTTCTGCCAGTAGTGACTTTGAAGTCCTTTGTGAGTTTACCGTATGTCAGGAGCTTGGAATTGAAAGGTACTAATGATTTCATAATTGTATTCTGAAACCAGACACGTCAGTAATTTTACATCACACAAGCTTACATATGAGATTATAACTTATGAGTAGTTAAACTTATCTCATTCTTAAGCCTATTAAAGTTTGGATAGACAGTCAACAGAAGCAAGTGTTTATCAGCACTTATGGCAAAAGAGATTTTGTGTATTTCATGCCACTGTGCACTCAATCCTCAAGGTGGCAAAAAGCTGTTTCAGCATCTACAACTCTGCCCTGGAACTAACTCCAAAGAGATTACACAGGCACGCTAATCATGATTCAAATGACCAAACACAAATCCCAAAGAAAACATCAGACCAAAACAATTCAAGAGAACAAATGGTGAGTCACTGATTCACATGTATGTCTGACTTTGAAAATGCTTAGGAGAATGGGCCTCCAGGTGCCTAGAAACATTAGCGATCCAATTTCAATTTGCTCTAGTGCTAGACAATAGAACTGACGGAGACTCCTGGATAAGTGTTGAAACATCTTCGGAAAAACTGAGCTAAATTCCAGTTTCATCCGATTTGAGCCTGTTTCGTTGATACAGTACATGTATATAAATGTTATGCATACAAAGTTGAATTTATTAGGTAGACTGCTTTCTTTAAAAAAAATGAATATGTGTACCATTACTATGGTATCAGGACGGGAAACTATGGATTTTTCAGGTTTTTATATAGTTGACCAAAGGAAACTATTAAAACATTGCATAGTAGCAACCATAACAGAAAAATAAGATTTAATATTGTGTCTAATATACGGTAAAGCCAAAAAGGCTTAATCAGGGAGTAGTAGGGTCGTTAATATGAAAAAAAAAAAAAAAACGTTCACTTATTTGCTTTGGTATTATGGTCCTGGATTGAAATGACTGTTTGTAAGATGGTCCCATGTGGATTCATTTCCTTAAGGGTGAATTACAAAAAGTGATAAATATGGAACAGGGCAAAGGTGTTCCATATATAGTTGATCAAACTGCTACCAAATTATGTGACCCTCTCAGTCCTGTGGCTGTCCACAACATTCAGCTTGGGGGTACACAAGCATCAATATAAAATAACTCATCTCAGCTTGCAGCAAATCTATGGATGAAGCGCTAGTTGGGTGGTGGGCAGAGTTACTTGGTGCTGTTTTTTTCCCCCCAACAGACTGATTCATTTGGCTGTAATCCACAGCTCCAAGGCAGCTGTCTTATCTCTGCGGATTGATGAGTTCAACTTGCATCTAATCACACTCACAAAGAGCTACTGTCTAAGACCAAATGGAGTACAAAGAATGCATGCACACACAAAAAGGCGATGTGCATGTTAGATACCCCATACTGATCCTTAAACTGTACAGTACGTTGAATCAACAATCTCATTAATGGCCTCTTGTTTGACTGTTTGTGAGATAAAACAGAAATATTTTCTGGTAGCATTAAAAATTTATGATGCATATGGATTTCAACAATATAATAATCATACAACCACAGAAAACAAAATTAGTTTGATGTAAAAGAGTAATTTTTTTTTTCATGGATACATATTTAGCTATCATGCATAGAAAGGAATGAAACATATAAAGTCTCCAAAGGACTAATGTTAGACTTTGAAAATGAGAATTTAGATGTAAAAATAATACCACATGTTTTGATTCGTTTAAATAAATGTTAATTAGCAGTTTAGATCTCAGTGTCAGATCTGAGTACCACATTGTCTTAGTGTGTATCTTTGGACAAAAAAAAATGTTATTGTAAGGGACGAGAGTTAAACAAAGACAAAAGTTGTTCAAGAATGGAGAAAATGTCAATCATATATTTTAAGAAAGTTCTCTAGAAAAGGTCAAAATCGAATGCAAATAAATCAAATGACAAATAACAGATTTGGTCCTCACTTAACTGTGGTCAACTTCGCACCAAGTAAACTTAAACAAACTGACCTGAGGGGTATTTCATTAAACAAGGATTAGATGGCAATGTCAGGCTTATTTAGTTGTCATTTGGAGTACTTAAACCAGAGAGTTCTGTACCACAAAGCTTAACCAACTCAGGGATATTTTCGGCCTATCAAGTTTAACCTCAACTATGACAATAACAATTATTGGCAACACAAAGCTGGTTATAAACTCTAACTCAACCCAGCTATGACTGATCATAATTTTGCGAATGTAGGTATAAAGGGACAGGTTCAAGTGCAGAGAGTTATACATCAGTGTCATTTAACAAAGCAATGCATTCAAAATATTGTGGTGCATATTAATCCAATGTATAACAATTAGCTAGATAATCCTTTTCAAATTTAGTTTTGTCCAATTTTCTGTCACTTTGGCTAAGACATAAGAAAGTAAAAAGTAAGAAAAATGTAAGCAAGCAGAGAGCGAGGGAGAGGTTACTGAACACCTCTCATAAGAACTATATCATTTGCCTCAATCCTTTCTGTGACTAAACACATAATCACATGTCGCCTCACTAAGTTAAACAAAAAATACATGATTTCCTTTAATTTACTGTATTGTCATATCTTGTGGTTTTATAATGGAAAGCTTCTCTACATTTGTGCTATTTGAGTAGTATCTTCAGTGTGTGTTCGTCACATAACAAAGTCTACAAGGCTAAGGACTGTCAGGATTGGGCGTAGCAGTTTGGAAACCTTTACTACCCAGGATGGTCTTATTAGTTTAAAAACCCTTAAAGTATAATGATAGGAGAAATGAAATGGAAGTAGAATCCAAAAATCTACCTCAGTTCAAACTGTGTCTTCTTTGTTGAATTCCATAAGTTACAGAAAAGTTATTGGTGGTAACATTTGGCTCAGTGCATGTTGCCATCAGAAATGGTGAAGTTAGTTTTTTTTGTATTAAAACATTATACCCAGTTTGTTTTAATAAAAAAATACATACATACAGAATTTAGAAATCATACTGTAGTATCCCCTTGGCTGGTCCTTGGCTGGTCCCCTAAAGTTCCTTTTTAAACATCAGTCTTTGTAGTAAAATAGTCTTTCTGTCATGATTTGTGGACATTAAGATCTAAATAGAAGCGTCATCTCCTGGTCAGACCCTGTAATTCAGAGAAACGGTGGAGTCAGAGCAAACTATAAGCACAAACTGTAATCTGACAACACCACACAAAGAAGTAGAAAACACAGCCTTTTACAATTCTTTTAGAGCCTTTTTGTGATGTCCAAGACCAATAGTCTTTTTCTTTCACATGTTTTTCTGCAATCTATTAATAGTTGTGATATTTATAGGCTAATTCACGGGATGTCTCCAGATATATATTTGCAAACCCTTGCCAGTATGAGTAATTGCTTGCTTGCCTTGGTTCCTCGTTCCTCGAGGATCTGTCCGTATACAGTAGTTTCAAATTTTCCTAAGTGGCAGTGTGGAAAAACTGTCCACACTGATGCTGCTGTGTTGAGACCAAAATGATGTAATTTGGCCACGCATACTTTGCAGAGACGTTAACAAAAAGAATGTGTAAACAATACACATTTTTGTCGTGTTTTGTCAATATAGCTCTCTGGCTAGATGTCCCAGAGCTTGATGATAGCCCAACAGATTTGCTTTCGCAAGCAGACCATTATGACTGCTGACGTAAATTTCTCTTGAATATTAAACTTCATTGAAAATTATTTAGGGAGACACGCTTAAGGAAAGTTTGACTTATGATAAACTAATAAACTAAGTGATCATCAACCAACAATGTGCTGGTAAAGGGTCTCAGTCATCCAGGTCAACCAACAATGCTCACAGGATTTCTGAGAAATGTTTTTCTTTTTTCTGCTGAATTCAAACCTACTGGTTATGGTGAGCAATAGACGCAATATCTTGCATCACTCTTAAATTTCTTCATGTTGTAGGGTTAAGAGATGAAAAAAATATGGCATTATTATCCTTACTATTGCGATTTTTTTGAATTTCCTTGATAGATGACTTTTGGTTTTTCATTCATAAAAAAGTATGACATAGCTGCAGGCAACACTGCAGCTTTCTAATCCTGAAACAAGCAGGTTGCAATAACCTCAAGAAAGCATTATATAATTTTTTGTATGTATATTTTGCTCTGAATCTGCTTCTGTGAAAAATTAGCTTTCCCCTGTATTTTAAGGTACAGTAACAGCAAATGTCCCATCCCTGTAGAGGAAACAATATTGTTTTATGTTGCAGAAATTAAGTAATAAGCACATTTGTTCTTGTACACTTCAGTTATGTAACACAACCAAACAAATCAGGAGAAAGAAACTAGACCTTGAATTATTTTACATTGCAAAATGTGAATCAGTCTCATCCCTGCATAAATAGATGCTTCTATACAAAATAATCCATGTATCTCTGAAAAGTAAGGCAGTAGTCACCCAGGTCAAAAACAAAAGGTTCACTGAATTCCACCACCTCTTTACAAAAATGCGTAACATGCATTATGTATTTTACAGATGGAAAACTGTGTTTTTTCACTTTACGTAGGTGTTCATGTTTATGCACTTGTGTGTGTGTCTACAGCCAGAGACATGTTTCTAATAGTGATGCAGCCATAAAGTACATTAACAGATGCCCTGAGGGAGAGACCCAATTAGTTCTGGAGACCATGTAGGTTTGAAAACGTAGCCATGTTTCACGCAAGGAAACAACTCCCGGAGCCTAGCTTTAAGGTAGAGGGCGGGTTATGTTGGTTGTTTTTGTAACTCAAAGTATTTGTCTCTTATTTAGTTGCCCACCTCATGACCTCTTATTTCCTCGTGGCACATTTTGATCAATATCTAAGACAAATGTTGATAACCCTGATCTGACCTGTTCTGATCCCACTAGTGAACATGAGCGTGCATTTAGGGTAGAGTTTTTATTAGATGGATGGAAAGATGTTTTATAGTTAATCTTTTTTAATGTAGATGTGGCTGTATTCTTGTACAAGACATTAATTGTCCTTTAAAGGAGCAATGTTACATAGCTCATTTTAACTACTCAAATCAATAATAAACCTAAATGTATCTGCTTGGACAGAACCATGTTAACCAGTTTATTGTGCAGCTGTCTTTGTACAGTTTTTGGTCTCCTTTATACTTGAACACCAACCGTAACATTAAAATCTATAATACATGAAGTGAAAGCCATTAATCATCTCATTAAAATGGATAATTTTGCTCACATAGTCTTGCCTCTAGCATTTATTTGACACTTACTTTGATCACCCACGTAAGATTTATTACAGACTCCATTAAACCTATTACAGACAACAGCACCCAAATGGTGGTAAAACACCACAGTCATGAATTCCCTTGCTTAAAACTAAAGGATGGACTTGCAGTGAAACTCATTTCACTTGTTGCCATTACGGCTTCAAAATACCCCTAAATGTTGCATGTTTATGCAAGAGGCACTCCAGCATAAACATTGAAAATATTTCAGAAGAGTATTTACAATCAATCCATCCATCCATCCATCCATCCATCCATCCATCCATCCATCCATCCATCCATCCATGGGTATAGTGGAGGATGTTACTTTTCTGGTTGGATCATGAAAATAAGTGGTCCTCCTAATTGTCAATCATTCTGGTGATATGTTTACGTAAGGCCGTCCTACGTGCTCATTCCCATTTTCACTTACTGGTGGTGAGTCTGACGAAGTGGAAAAATTGCAAATCTTATTTTGGAAAGTAAGCTTGTATGAGTGATGCAAAATGGTAAATTTTAAACAGAGCATGCACAAGGAGAGATGGGCTATTATAGGCATGGGCTATAATGGGCTATAATAGGCATTCCCCCTTGGGAGCGGGTACAGGGTTGTCCATGTGCATTTTATTTTAGTGGAGTTATGATTTTCGTGATTTTAGTTAAAAAAAATCACGAAAATCCTCCACTATACCTTTAACTCAATATATTCTTAATTACTATCATTTCTGAGAAACAAAATGGTCCTGACCCAGTCTCTCATGCATTAATCACTGCAGACAAGACCCATAAGACCCTGTTAACATAATGTACCATAAACTTGTCAATATTTCTTAAAGAAAAAACTAAAACATTACATGAACTTGTGTTATATTTCTCAGTGTGATAATTATAATAATCTAGGGTTGTTATTTTTTTTTTTTCTCTTCCCCCTTTTCATACGCTTTAACATCACTTATAGATGTGGTTAGGTCCAAACTGTCCATCAAAAATCATCGCCTCAAAATAATAACATTTTAATTAAACTGAAAAACTTAGCTGTATCTATGTACATCCATCCATCCATTTTCTTTCATGCTTATCCCAAGTGGGGTCACGAGGGGTGCTGGTGCCTGCGGGTACACCCTGGACAGGTCGCCAGTCCATCGCTGTATCTAAGTACGTATGAAAGAAAAGTAGGTTTTGAGTTTTGAAAATATATTACTATTAGGTTTCACTGTAACTCTACTAAAGAATAGATTAGATTTATGCTGGGCCTCAGAACTTTCTTTTATTCATGTATACAAGTATACCTTCTCCACTGGTACAGGGACAGGGTGGGGGAGTTGAAGAGACAGTGCTGCTGCTGGTGTCTCACCTATTTACATATTGAAAGAGCAACGAAGATAGTTATTTAACGTAAATATCCTGCCAAACATTTACTAGTGCTCAACCAATGTTAACCCTCTGAGGACTGTTGTGTTTTCCTGTTGGCTGGTCTGGTTTGTAAATGTAAATCCTCAGCTATTAGAGCTTTCTGGCTTAGATCCTTGGCCTCCCACAATAGACTCATTGTAAATGCTGGATTAATCCTTTTTTAAGTTTTCTTGAAGAATAAAAAAAAAAAATAATAAAAAAAATAATAAAATAAACCTTGCATTCAATTTCCATTTAAAACGCACAGCAGTACCCGGCCCGTGGCATCATCAATGATGTGAATCCAACTCCAATAATGTGACTCCAACCTTGAGGACGATTAATTAAGAAGTTGCAGCCAGCAGATAGCTAGCTTATTTTACTCAACATTTTACTCAACTACTCAGGTAACAAAACTTTATTCCATCTCTCCTCTTTCTCCTGTCTTTCTGTTCTTTTTTTAAAACCAGTGTTTGTTTTGTTTGGCGTGTTGAATTCTTTATCTGTTATATATTCTTTAATAGAATAGATTAGGAAATCCCTTTATTGTCCCACAATGGGGAAATTGTGGTGTTACAGCAGCAGAAGGTTATAGCAGAAGTGTTGACACTATGTGGACCTTGGAAGTGTATAGAAATAACACAGTAGAAAAATACTGCAAGAAAATAACAAAAATACCACAAGAAAATAAAAATTAATAAAGAACGGTACTGCACAGAGTTTTTTTTTTACAATGTAAATGGAGTTAATCTGGAGAGTAGATAATCAATAATTAACTGTGGACACTTTCAAGGTAATGGATTTGTGAAAAATAGCAGTAACACCGGGGATGTGGGAAAAAAAATTACTGCAGCATGCTATTTAACTAAGAGAGAAACTGTGCAAAAATGTGTCCATATATTTATGCTTTGTTTAGCGGTTTAATGCTGAAAAATGAACAAGAATACAAAGATATTCATTTTACTGCTGGATATTCTTTTTATATTTGAAATATCTAGTGGGTCATACCTAGACCAGTATTTTGGCACCTTCAGACACAGCCTAACCTTGTATAGATGGTTATGCCATTTTGTATGAGTCAAAATTTCCCACAATGCATCTTGAAAGGTAGGGTACATCAATGGTCACTAGACGAGCAGATATATCCTAGAATGCTTTGCAAGAGCTCTCTTTAGAAAGCATCATGGGATTGTTTTTTGGAGAGAGAACAAAGATGGCGCAGGCATCAGTGTTTTTCTGCCCGAACAGTCAGTTAACTGAGTTGATTATGAAGTCCCTCTTCTATATCGTGATTGAAGGGTTAGGGGTCGTGCACACGTTTGTACACAACCTGTAGAAATCTGTTTAGTTTTCACAATTGTTTTCAATCAATCTTCATTGAAAGCTATTTAACCTTGTGAGTTTCCACCTGACTTATGTGTTACAAGAACTGAACATAGGACAGCTTCTTTTTTCTAAGAATGTAAATCCCTTTATTGTTCAACAATGGAGAAATTCACACTCTGCATATGAGCATTGTGTGGCACCCAGGGAGCAGTGTGGGATTAGGGTTTCACTCAGGAAACCAGAGTGGATGCTGTGGGGATCGAACCGGGTACTTGCAACCTTATCAGAACACAAGCGCACTGCTCTAAACACTGGGCCAACACTCCCTTACATGAGATTACCACCCCAAATATATATGTATATATATAAATGGGCAGGCATCATTAAATGATTATTTGTTGAGGATCAGAAGTTGCCATTTATAACAATGTGCTACAAATAGTCTAAATGTCATGTAAACCCAGAATGTAGGACCCAGTATTGAAGCTAGACAGACAGTGGGGTGTTTTACAAAATTAACTGAACGCAGAGCTGTGGATACGCAGCGGGTGCTGGAGTTGGTGGGGCTCCATCAGTGGCACTCTGGTCTAACACAGTTCAATCCATCCTCACGGGTGAGGCAGGATCCGGCCGATGGACTGCCAACGAGATGTGGTGGGAAGCCACCCAGAGTGTCCCTGATGCAGCAGCCTCCATGAAACAAGCAGAACTCCGAGCCAGATCAGTGAAACAGTCCAGAAGAAGGATGGTTCTGATCCAGCGTGCTGAAACCCGGTCAGGGGTTCCGATCTGAGGAGGGACAGATAGATCAAGGAATTCACAGAGCATTCAGACAGAATCAGTGTTCCATGAGTCCAGCAGTGAGCTCAGGCAGACACGTCTGGATGCAGACAGGCGGGCTCAGCAGTTGAGAGCTAGAAACAAGACAGGACACCAGGAAAACTGCAGAACTTTAAACCGCTTCCCTGCAATGAGCCTAAACAGGATCAGGGCACTCTCAGTGAATAAGAGACAGGAATACTGAGCTTCAAACAAGCTCCCTCCTGCTGAGGCACGCTCAGTGGAGGGAGCCAAGACACAATTAGGAAACACCAAGAAACAACAAAAAAAAAAATCCCTCTCTAAAAATGGCCTCATAACAACAATGAACTGGCCTCAATAGCTGGGCTGAACCGTATATAAAGCAGAAGAAGCAGGTGGATATGATCAATGATAATTAGTGAGCGTGTAGAGTTCGGCAGCTTAGTGAAGTGAGTAATTATGACACTAAATCTCTTTGCTCTGTTGTCAGTTGGTATTTCTGTCACGCAATACTTTTATACTAATATACTAAGTTACTCATAAGGGCACTGTTATCAAAAAATTTGAACCAAAATGGTATATTAAACTGCTGTTTGAAATACAGATTAGGGCTCATAAATATAAAGACAGATTTCTAGATTGAGTGGCCTATCTTACCTATAACCTTTTAAGGATTAATTAGGAAGATATCCTTTTTCAAATTATTTACTTTCATATCACTATTACTTCGAAGAGACAGACTAATTTGTGAGAAACTTTTATTACAACTGGCTACGTTATAAAAGTACCTTGTGTTAATAATCTGTTTTAAATAATTTGGTACTCTGGTCTACCAGTTCATCTGTAAATAATTTGTTTTTAATAATATGTTTTAAATACAGATTAGGGATCATAAAATAAAGATTTCTAGATTGAGTGGCCTATCTTACCTTTTACCTTTCAAAGATTAATTTGGAAGATCTTTTTTTTTATTATTCACCTCCTTATCACCATCCCTTCGAAGAAACAGATGAATTTTTGAGAAACTTTCATTAAAACTGAATAATCCCTTCATGGACAGTAGGAAACAAATAGAAAGGCTTATGTCAACATTATCTGTTTTTTTGTCATGTTGATGAGAGTATAACATAGAAAAGGGATACTCTTTTAGCATTTGGGGGTGTTATTTTTTTTGGAGGTTTTCACCAGAAAGAATTGACCCTTATGAATATAAAGGGCAAATATGCTATTAGAAAAGATCATAGATCAAATCATTTGAGTTTTAATGAAAAATGTGTCTATTTAATGTAGGTTGGTTTTTAAATCCTCAAAAAGCAACCATCATTTTAATGATATACTCCAAATCAATGATGACCAATGAACCAATGATCCTGCTAAAAAATATCCAGGTTTTAGTAGATGCATATTAAGTGCCAAAGACCATGTTTCCCAAACAATTTTTGAAGAATAAACTAGATTTCTGAGTTAATAGTTAACCCTCTGTACAGTATTTTGGCAAATAGATGTAAATTCAATTTCTGTAAAGAATGTTGACATTTTAGGTTCTTTTTTTATTTATGATTTATATTTGATGATCAGATGCTCATGTATTAAATGTGTACACTATGGAACTATGGTAATTTTTATGCTCAGTTTTTTATTTTTTGAGTTGGGACATGAACATACAATTTGTTGTGGTTATATTGTATAGTTTTATGATTTGTTTATACTTGTTTTCCCTTAGAGAAGTTTATAATGAGAAATAAAGGAAAAAAAGGTTTCTGGTTGATAGGGCCATTATAAATATGGATAAATAGTTGTATGGTCTTTTATTTACGTGATTACAGTCAGCACATTTACAGAAAGTTTTTTTTCTGCATGTTGGGGTGGAGCAGTTATGCTCAGTTGCATGAAAAAGATACATAATTTGTAATATTATAATTTAATATGGAGACCTTTCAGTGTGAGCATCCAAAGATTGGCTACATTATAAAAGAACCTGGTGTTAAACTATTCAAATATTTTATTTTCATAACAACATACTGTATATTTCATTGTTTCAAATTTTTTATCAAAAGGCAGGAAAAATAAGTGCGTCATGTAGCCTTCAGTGCTCTATGATGCAGCAGCACAGAAAATACTCTGACAGTGACAATATGCAACGGAAATTAGGTAAGCAGTTTCAAATCTACACAGCATCTGTCTTCACTTCTGATTTCAGAAGTAATTATTTTACCAATGGTGCACAGCTGTGAGACATTATCACTCCACCAAAGCAGCAAAAAAATTCCAAAGGCACAAAAGACAGACTGAAAGTCAAAGAGAATCATGGTAAGCATCCAAAGAGCGAAGACATTTAGGATTCATTTCATCATGAGATCACAAGCCATCATATAAACATCCTCTATGGCAAAGTAAGTGGGGGGTAACATCTGAACGAGCTGCAGGCTGGCAGAGAGACTGTGAGAGGAGGGGAAGAGGAGTCACTTTAGAGAGGCAAGAATAAAAGGAGGACGGTAAAAGGTGAAGGGAATAGAAAGAGGTTCCAGCCACCCACTGGGTGGACAGAGGACAGATGTTTAATGTAATCAGTTATTGACCTTTTTATTAAATCACCTCTGAGTCACTGCTCAGTGGTATTTTTCTTAAGAACCAATTATTACAAGAGTCACCATTAAAGTTTAGATGAACCTGATTTTATATAACACCAAAAGAAAAATGCAATTTAGTGCTTTGCGTAAAATTATGCTTAGATTATCAGTGTGTTGTTACTTAAACCTGTCATACTGTTTGCTTCTTTGTGCATCAAACTTTGTTGTGCAGTTCTAAACACAAAATAGCACACATTTTATATGAAGCACTATTACATCTTTTGTTTTAATGCATTCCCATTTTAAATAGTTCATGTTTATCGGGATTGAGACTAGGAAATTCAATGTTTAACCACATCAGATTAAACTGCATTGTATAGGCTAGGGTTCATATTTCATATATATATATATATATATATATATATATATATATATATATATA
>NW_015152199.1:38967-83116 GCF_000732505.1 Cyprinodon variegatus
TAGTTTAACTTGTGATCAAAGGCAATGTGTAGTTCTAAAATTTGAAGACAAGATACAAATTTGTAAATGGGAAAGAATACTACGGTACGTAAAAGTGGACCATTTAAGATCTGTGGTTTACTTAAAAAATATATTTTAAGATCATGGCTAGCACGTTTTAGCTAATGACTTCTTGGGGTTTTGGATCTTATATTTTTCTATTACCAACAAACATCAAATAATCTATGCCCATATTGGATATTTTACTGCTCCCCAACTTCATGATCTGTATATCTGAACATTAACAGCCATCACTCAAGATGCTTTTAAAGCATCATAGACAAGCTGTCCAGCATAAACAATCTCTGCATTATCTTAACCGAACTGACCTTTATAACTATTTTTAAATATGAATTTTTTTTTTGTTCTTATTTTTTTTAATTATTTTTTTTTGTTTGTTTGCAGTGTGCCCTGCGATGGACTGGCAACCTGTCCAGGGTGTACCCCGCCTCTCGCCCATAGATAGCTGGAGATAGGTACCAGCACCCCTTGCAACCCCGCTTGGGCTAAAGCGTTTCAGACAATGGATGGATGGATGTTTGCATGGTTTTGCTTGGTAAAATGAATCCCGAAACTGATTCAACAGGCTTGGTCATACGCAACCAGCGGTAGCATTATCACACTGAAATATGAGAGATGCTGATTTTTTTATATGTCTTTCAGTAAATTGAAATAATTTTAATCAACATCAGCCTAAAAGTAATTTGTCTTTTACATTGGTACTCTCTTACAGGTGTATTATACTTCCCCTACACTGAAATACAAACTGGGAAAAGTCTGCTTATTGACAAGCTTTTCCAATGGTGGTGTTTAACATATTGCACAAGCTGCTCACAACAAGTGTAAAATAAAAAGTGTCTGTTCTTATCTTTTTGTTCTGGTTTTTCTCTCTTAGTGAGATTGGCAGTCTTTTCAAGCATTCAAGATGAATGTGGTGACTTGAAGTGGAAATTTACTAATGTTTTGGTGGTAACTTTTCATATTATGCATTAATAGGTGAATTGTAATGTAGAACTGTTTTGCCAGGGTAGAACATAAGTCAGAAACTCTCAGGATAAAAGACGGTTAAAAAAAGCAACAAAAAAACAAAAAAATATTTTGCAAGACTTTTATTCAGATGAATAAAATGGGAACATATTTTATCTAAAATGAATTAAACAGAAAAATAATTTCTTGTTTGACAAGTTAAGTTAAAGTAATGTTCATTCTAACCATGGTTGATTTTATGATTATTTGCAATTCATTTTATGATTATTTATTGCAATACGTTTTATTATTTAACCTTTAAAGTGTTCTCATCATTTAATTCTTCTTTTTTTCCCCTGATTGAACTAAATCTAAGATTAACTTATTGTTTCATAATCATTTATTAACATTGTCCACTGGCTTGCTTGCAGGTTTGCATTTTTTTTTAGTAGTAGTTACTTACAATATTAGTTTCTTAGTTCTTAGTTTTTTTTTTACATATATTCACTGATTTTCATTTTGTTACTATCAATTACACAGGGATAATGTCCTTATATAATCGAAAGGGCAAAACCGTGGTTGGAAAATTTTGATTTCTTTTCTTTTTTTCCTTCATATATTGTTGTATGCTATTTACTCTCTAAGAAAAATCTTTTTAACTCAGTTTGTTTCGCCTGCAAGGCCAGAAAATGTCTGAGTGAGGGGTGGTTGTAGACAAAACATATTTATTCCCATAACAAGCCAATTTATTTCTCAAGGTTTGTTATTGTTTAACCAAAGTGTGTGTAATTTGTTTTGACTTTGACACAACCTTCACAGATTTTTCATCATTATAAGTGAGAGGGACAAACTCTGTCTAGAGCAGAACAAGGCAGACCATGGTGCTGGTGTGATGCTGTGAATGTCTTGTTCTCAATTTACTTAGTAAATTTACTTAAGTAAAATTTACTTTGCTAAGTAAAATCCATCAATCTCCATTTATTTAACTGGACAGTACAGTTGAAAACTTTTTTCAAATTACAATCATTAAAGATATACCATTTTTGTATTGGCTACAAAGCAACATTTAAGTGTTAATTATCTAAAAAAGTGAACTATTAAATGAAGTCCTGAAACAAGAGGCACTGAATTTCAAACATGGAGGGGAAAACTTCTTTGACAAATCATATTTTCTTAATATATAAATTAGATGTGCAGAAAGACCCAGGATTTGTGAAAAAAAAAAAAGAATTTTTTTTTGCGATGTGTCATTTAGCTAGCTGCAATGGTGGTGCAGACACAGTGTGCCTATCATGTACAAATGCCTCAGTCCTTAATGTTGCTTTTCCCATTTCTAGTCCCAGGTCAGTTTCAGAAAACATTGGTCCATATCAAGAAGCACGTTTACTGAAAACTTTTAGGTTTTTTTTAACATTTCAGGTTAAAACTATTGGTGAAACTGTTTTCCGTTTCACCAATAGAGATTACTCAGCCTCTGTTTCAGTCACTGTAGTAACATTCTCCCCAGAGTAAACTTAGAGTTTCTTGTCTCTCTTTCCCTTAGAGCGAAACATGTTATTTTGTGTAATTTTGGGCATAAAAAAAAATAATAATAATTCTCTAGGTTGGACACATTTGTCATGATCTGCCCTGATAGCTCACCTTAATTGTTCATTTCACTCACCTGCCTAACTCTGCCCAGTTTTGTAATTAGCACTCATCTCATCCACCTGCGTCTGTTCCTTTATATTTGGTTCAGCCCGTGCTATCAGTGCCAGATCATTGATTGCTGTCTGTTTGTTTATGCCTGTTATTTTGTTTTTTTAGTTTATTATTTTGTTCGTGTCCTGGTTCCCGGCGGCCAGTGGAGTGAGAGGGTTTTTCGTGTCTGTCTTGTCTTCTAATTGTGTCCTAATCCTTCTCTGCAGAGCCCTCAGGGTTTTGGCTTGGAACGCAGAAAGGGTCATTTTTATTTCCGTAAGCCTGGCTCCTAGGAAGAAAAGTAACCGCATCGCCCCCTCCTTTCCATCTTATGCTTAATAAGTGTTCTGCTTGAGTGAACTACAGTTAGAATAGATAGCCGTGGTGGTGTTTTTCTTTGAAATGAGCTTTCTGAATCAAATGCTGATGGTTTTTAAAGGTTTCACTGAATGCTAATGCTCACTACAGACCGAACGAGTCACGTGTTGCTGAAGCTAACTGATACATCATGAGCTAACCCTCTCTTTGTTTCAGTTGGACCCGGCCAGAACCAGAACTCCTGGGGCCAGCTAAGCTAATGGGCCTTTCAGCCTCATCATAGTTTAATGCAATTCTGAGTCATTATTAATTTTTCACCATAAACTTCACCCACCCTAGGTGGGTTGTTTTTTGTTGTGTTTTGGACTCTGTTTTTGTTTTCTTCCCCTCCTTGCCTGGTTCCCCCTCCGCCCACTCTGGGTGGGTTGTTTTTTGTTTTTGTGGACATCACTTTTTTGGCCGTCTGAAATCCGCCCTTGAGGGGGGGTGCTGTCAGGAATCCTGTTTGTTTGGTCTGTTGATGCCCTGATGATGCCCTGTCCTTGTTGGTCCTCCCTGCACACCTGCAGCTCATTGGATCATTACCTGGAGGAGTACTTAAGCAGTGGACTGTCACTACCTCGACGCCAGAGTGTTTGCCAGTTTTGGGTACTCTAGCCATGCTTAGATTAGCAGAATCCGGGTCCAAAGAATGTCTACCTGTCCACTCTTTAACATGTTCCCTCTTCTCTGATCAACCCACACAGATTGGATGCTAGTGAGAGAAGAACCCCTCTAATGTGCGTCCCTCACTAGCATATTCCTACTGCATTCAAGATTCCCACAGTTCCTGAACTAACCATTGTGATATCCCCTCCAGACATCCAAGTTCCTGTTCGCCAGCTACCAGATCACACTTCCCCTGTACCCTCATCCCAATAAACCTGTTAAACCTTTTTCCTGGTTCTCTGAGTGGTTTTCTGCATCTTTGGGTCAGACCTTTAAAACACACCATGACACTTACTGGTACTTTTTTTTACTTTTTTACTCCCTGAAATTCACTCCCTGCTGGCAAAAATGTAATTTAATAACTGTTACAGTTCCCAGAAGGAATGTGATTTTACCCAGAAGAAATCCTCTAATAGTGAACTACAAATAGAACAACAGAGAGGAGAGAACTTTTAAGCACAACTTCATATAAACTTACACATTAACTCAAGCAGCAATCTTCTCCACCATTTCCCTCTCCTTTGCAGCTGTAGCACTATTTTTGTCTTTTAAACACATTCTCCATTTATTTATTTCATTTTTGCATTAAAACTTCCAGATTTTAACCAAACTTTAGTACTTTAGTAAAAATGTATTCCAAATTTTACCTACTAGTTCTGTAGGTAAAATTTGGCACTTCCCATTACCTGTTGTCATGAAGAGTCATCGAATCTGGACTTCACTGACAATGGCTTTTCATACTTGTTACGGACATACTCAACTCTAAGAGGACCTATGTAGAGTTGATGAAAATATCTCACAGCAGATTTTTATGAAACTGAAAACTCATAGTTTTCAATCTTAAGGTAGATCAATTCAGAGTTGAGGATTTGAGTCTGAGTTTGATAAACCTGCTTGAAACGAACCACTAGTCTTATTTCTCTCTCCTTTCTCTCTGCAATTTATTTTCTGCCAGATCACTATCAAAATAAATGCCACTAGAGCCAAAAATAAGAAAGGCTTTTCTGCCACAAGTGGTATATGCAGGTCTCAACCATGCACATTTTATACAGTGGGTAAAATTAGCGAGGAACTCAAAACCATTTTTATAGTAAACATAATTCTAAAGGTGCCACTGATATAAAACTTTCAGCAACTGTTGGTAACAGCCAAAATAATCCATAAATAGCAAGAAAACAAAACAAATAAGCTCATAAAATCAGTTATATGCAATAAATTTAAATCACAGGGAAAAGCAATGACCAGGGAAACAAGGTTTGGAAAAGCAAAACCACCAGCTGATATCTGTGTGATTAAAAAGCCATCCTGCCTCTCGTTATTGCAAATGAATACCAGCTGACTTAGTCCAAACTGATTGCCTAAAAAAAAGGTGTCATTACCAAGGTGCCACACGACGTAAATCTCATAATGGCTAAATGTAAAAAACTTTCTCAAGACTTTCGCAGCATTAATGTTCTCATCATGTTTATTACAGGGAGGAAAATAATTATCAGAAGATAATCTAGCCAATTACCATTTGTGAGGAGCTTCAGAAAGCCCCACAACCAGCAGGTACTATTCCACTTGAGGACTTCTGGATAGAGCATATTGACAGAGAATTATTTTTATATATTTATATTTTATGCAAAATGTTTATATATTTTTTTGTACAATCTTGGTAAAATTGCTGCTCTGTGGGATTCTCTCTCACCTAAAGGCACATTTTACGTTACTAAATTAGTTGATTATTTTAATGATCAGTTAATCACCATTAATCCGATTAATTGTTTCAGCCCTAATGTGCCCACACACAAGAGTTAGACAAGCACACCCTTTCTGAGGCTGTCGTTCTATTGGCTGGAAAGGTTGCTAGGCGACGATCTGATCCAATCTGAGAGAGAGCAAAAAAAATCCGCAAGCAGAGCCTACGGGTTTGCGAGCGTAACTGAGACTCGAGCAGAGCACGGTTTGTGCGCGAAGAGAAGGAGGCAAGCGAGAGGAGAAAATATCTGTGCGAGAAGCATTAAATCTGAGAGAAGAAACAAAGATTTGAGAGAGAAGAGAAAATATTTGAGAGAGAGCGCATGGTTTGAGTGTGAGCATTATAAGTTTTGAGTGCAAGAAGATGAAATTCTTTTCTCAAATTGAAATTATGTGCTCTTGCATTATGGCAGGATAATTCTCCCATAGACTTCCCTTCAAAAGAAAAATCATGTTGAAGTTTGTTTAACGTTTTCTGCAAAAGATTTGGAGAAGCCTGTAAAATTACTGGGAGAATATAGTCTGGTCAGATGAGAGCAAAATAGAACTCTCTGGATGCCATAACACACAACATTTTGAAATGAAAAAAATGCACTGCCCATCCTTCCAAAACACCATACTTACTTGTGATATTTGGAGTTGGGTTTTTGGTTGTTACTTGCATTTGGTACTGAAAAACTTCATATTACTGAAGGGAGGGTGAAGGAAAACATTTACTGAGTCACTCCTGAGAAGAATCTTCTAACATCTAACAAAATTATTGAGATGAAAAATGAGCTGACCTCTCAGTAAGACAATAAACCGTAACACAGAGCCAACGAAACGTATGACTGGCTTGAGGGAAAGACAATAAAGCTGCTAGAATGGACCAAGAATTCATATGACTTGAATGCAGTTGAGAATCTATGGAAATAACCAAAAGTAAGAGTTCACCTTAAAGATTAAAAGACTGTTTGTTTAAAAGAAAAGGCCAAAATTACACTTGAGCAATGCATGCCAATAGTGACTCCATACGTAGGGCTTTGTGAAGCTGATGTTATCAACAAACATGTTTGTATAAGGTCTTACAGTAAATAGGCATGTTCAATGCTTTTTTTTTTCTGTGTGATTAAATATTACATATGACCTGATTTCTGGCAACTAGGTGGGAGTCATAGCTTATGTAAATGGTTTTGGACTTTCAGTCTGAGATGTTAAGGCAATTCTAAATTATGGGAAATCTGGAAAACTAACTTAGAAACACTAGATGTTGAGGTCTTAATTCTAATTCCTATGCAAATACAATAAATGTAAAAAAAAAACATAATATAGCAGAATCATCAGTTCTGGTCCTCGAAGACCAAACTTTTCTGCAAGCTAAGTTCTCGCAGTATTTGTTCAAAAACTTACAATTTTACATCTTATACTACTTCAGCTTAAATTGTTCAAGTCCTATTCCAACAGGGTCAGCCAACTGCACTACACTTTTAAAGTTTAAGATGGCCCATATACTACATCTGGTGTGTTTGGATCCAGTGGCTGAGTCGTCTTAAGGTCAGATTTGTCAGCTGAATGCATCATAGCGGGGTGCCGAGGCCTGTTACGCATTGGAAGACTCCTTCTTATGCAGCCGACAAATGCAGTCTTCTTTTCAACTGTTTTGATGGACAGGTCAGTGTATCCTCCATAGCCTTGGGTATCCCGTGATACGCTGCAAGGGATACCCAAGCGGAAATGGTGACAAACAAATTGTGCAGGGAAATGGTGACGAACAGTGGTGAAAATTGAAAGTTCAGTTTAATACAATACAAGTTTGTGAAGAGTTTCGTCTGAAATTAATGAAAATTGTTGTTTTAAATGGGTATTGAATCAGATATGTCACAGGTACTGATTGGCTTATTTAAAGGTTTTATCTGACCATGCGCAAATGGGTTTGGTTTTACATTTAAGCACAGATTCCAATTTCTCTGCAGTGTGGGGATTATAAATCTGATATTTGTGACGATAGTACTGCTGAACCTCATCAAAACTGAAATTGTTTTCAGCACAAAACAGTAGTGACAAATTGCGGATTCATTCTTTGCCTAATTTGTGTTAACTGTTACGGTGGCAATAGAGTGTATGCTGAATGAATGGCGGTGGAGGCTTCAGAAAGCTGGACCTGTAGGAATCCATAGCCAAAACTCTTCCAGCCTCCTTATTTTCATGAACCTCGAAGGGCCCAGTCCAGGTAGACCAGGTCATCGGATGCAGACCCTGAAATGTAACAAAGCCTTAGATGTGACAAGAGCAAGAGCTGAGGCCCATACCACGAAGCAATCTCAACCTAGCGGGAATACTTCCAGCCTATAGAAACAGCGGTACCATGAAGCTGGTTATCAACTTGCTAACTCAATCCAGCTTGAACTGATCATGAATCTATGAATGTAAAGAATGGCGGGTCCAGGTAACAGACCACTCACAACCATAAGCTCAGAAGTGAGAGCGCCATATTTTTCCTGTGAGGAACAAAAACTAATCTTACAGAAATACAAAGAGAAAAAAAGAGTCTGAAAGAAAAGTCAAAGATGGTGGTGACATGAGAAGCCAAATGATGTGGCAAAAGATTGCACACTGCGTAAATGGGTGTAATGGGCGTAAAGTTACCCATCAGTGATATTTAACATAGACCGCATCCCAATCTCTGCAATGTATATTAAGGAGTGAAGAGGACTTGGCAGATATAAATAAAACACAAAACCATTATTTCATCTGGCTAGTTTAACTTTTTCATTTAATAATTTTTAGGCTACAATGAGGCTGGAAGCTGATGCGATGATTGCATCATAGTAGTACAAGAAGTCTGAGTGAAATCATCCTGTTTTCTGAGCTGTCAGAACTCAGTGGGACAAAAAGTAAAAATCTGATTTTTTCATCTCTGCTTTTAAAATGACAAAAGTCCTCAAATGCAGCCCTAAATATACAGAAACACCTTTATGCCCTTTCTTCTTATATGAAACTTTAGCATTTGTGTTATCATAAAGACTCTTTGCTCATGATCAATGTCCCACTAATCCCCCCATCGGTGCAGCTTTATTGAAACTGTCTGTGTTTGTGTGGTGGTATTGTGTGGGTGGGTGTGTGGGAGGTTGTGTGGGAAAACCTGTATCACGCATATTGTCTCACAATTTGTGCTCTGATTTTTATTTTTATTATATATGTGTACATATATTATGTACATATGTTTTTTTATTTATTTATTTATTATTTTTTTTAGCTTCATGTAACAGTTATACAAGAAACAAGTGAATACCATCAGTGAATAGGGACATTTTACAGGAGAAAACCAATACAGAATAGTAAAAGGTTGGTATGTAAAAAAGGAGGTAAAGAAAAATAAATTGATACATTTAAAACTGTTGAATTTGTCAATAACATATTTTGTTTTAAATGCTGTTTGGTATTCATGTTAATTAAATTTTTTATTTTTTTGGTTCTTTTTCCTTTTTAATTTGAAAGTGACATTATTGTTTCCTGAACAGCTGAGTGGCTGCTGGGTGGAGTTTGTTTGCCAGAGCAAGTTACCATGGCAACTTGTCTGGCTAACCAGCTTCATGGTACTCGAAAGTCAGGGTAAAGGCTGAAGCTGTCTCGCTAACTCAGTAATGCTGCTTCATGGTGCAGGCCTCAGCTGAACCCACAGTCGAACCAAAATGAGCATAGCAGTACAGGAGAAAGTACATCCAGAATCATGGATTATTATGTCAGAATCTATGATTTTGTCTTTCAAAGAGCAATGCCAAAGAGGAATGCCAACAGCTTTAATTTGTGTACAAATTAAAGCTGTTGCGGTTTATTCTCAGTATGCAATCCAAGTTCTCCAGACTTGTGCTAATAACCAGGTTTTTTTTAACTCAGGTGTGCTAAAACAGGAACATTGAAAAAGTGCAGGACACCAGACCTTGGGGGTCAGAATTGAGGCTCCTTCTCTTATTATTTACAAGATTTGTTTTGATTTCACTGTCATGATCTGGCCTGTTTGCTCCTCCTTAATTGGATATCTCTTTCACCTGCCGTTTTCCCTCCCTGCCTCAATTATAATTTATTCCTCTCAACTGTTTCTTGTGGGTTTTATTCTGTTCAGCCTGAGCATTTCTGGCCAGATCATTATTTGTCTTTCTGTTAGCCTGTCTGTTATTTTGATTCCTTGGTTCATGTTTTGGATCCTGGCGGCCAGTGGAAAGAGGTTTTTGTGTTTGTCTCATCTCCTGATGGTCCACTGTTCCTCCCCCACTGAGTCCTCTGGGTTTTTTGGCTCTATATGTGGGGAGGTTCAGTTTTTATCTCAGTAAGCCTGGCTCCAAGGAGGAGACCAGTTGAAAAGTCCTGCATCAAGTTCTGGTTCCACGTCCTGTCTCGGCTACCCTCTTCCACTTAGCCTGCCTGTCTGCACCTGACCCTGTCTGCTCCTGTGCGTGACTGCCTGGTCATGCTTCCAGTCCCAGTCAAACTCTAAACCCACCTGGGAGCTCTATGATGCTTGGAAGCCTGGATCCTGCCACCTGTCTGTTCCAGCCTGATGGGGATCCTGTTCTGTCTGTTCCTGTCTGTTCTAATAATGATCTGGCCAGGAATGCTCAGGTTGAACAGAATATAACCCACAAGAAACAGGTGAGACGAATAAATTATAATTGAGGCAGGGAGGGAAAATGGCAGGTGAAAGAAATATCCCATTAAGGAGGAGCAAACAGGCCAGATCATGACATTCACAGAGGTTTGGATGTGAATAAAACATTGTATTTGGGTGAACATGGTAAAATTAAAAATTATTTTCAAATATGGTTAATAATAATAGAAAAAGTTTTATGAACATACTATGTACACATGGGCTGGCTGGGGTTGAATTTTAATCGATTTGACAAACATGGTTTCAGTGAATGCAAATACAATAGAAAAGAAAAAAAATACTACACATAAATACAGTAGGTGAAGTAATCAACTCCTTTGTTTCTTTCTTGAGCTGTTATAAACAGTTAGATATTATCATAGAAAGCAGAACATGAAAACAGAGTATATTCATTTAAATACTGCCTTTTTAACTTTAAACTCAAACTCTCCTGTATGTTTCCTTTTTTAATAAAAAAAGTATGCCTTTTCTTAACCAGTCGGTATAAATTTACCTTGAATTTAACTGATAAAGCAGATCAAATACTTAGATATACTGTATATGGTGTAAAATTGCTGTAAGGCTAACCTTAATGTTCTGTATTAACTCTGAGATGTGATGGTAGGGCCCTTTACGCAGTGTTGGCTAACCCACTGTACCCATGCTTCTCGGTTCAGTGCAGACCCTGCCTGGCTCGCTCTGGTCACGCTGACCTTGCTTCCTCTAAAAATTGGTTCATTTTGCAGATTTGCTGCATACAACACAAACTTTCTCTCCTTTAGTCGTCTTTCTGCTTTCTTTTTACAATCTTGGCCAACTCAGCACACTCCTTTTCCATTTTGTTATTTTCTCTTCTTTCATATTCAGAACACCTTTTCCCTCTTCTCTACTATACACAGTGACCACCAGCCAGGCTGTCCAGGAAAAGACTGGCTGGATGGTCAGGAAGGCTTCCAAATCTCCTTATGGCTGCCCTGCCCCTGTCTATATCTAATGCTTGAAAAATCAGGAAACGGCAGGGAGTTAATGCGTCAGCACACGAAGCCTCAGTCCTTGTAATCATATAATAGAATGTATAAAAGTGTTCATTAAAACTACACTAAATACTTCTGCATTATGATAGACATATTTATATTTAAGTTGGAATTTTTGAAAAACACAATTGAGTGCTAACAAATATCGCTACGGCTTACCTTAATGTGGGATTTATATGCCAACAGTGTGCTAAAACATTTTAGCTTTTTTAACGGCCCAATTAATCCAAACCTGTTTGCTAAACTACAAAAAAAAAAAAAAAAAAACTACTTAAAGGAGACAAGTTTATTCTAGTACCTGACAGGAAAAATGAAAAACCAATATTACAGACAAGAGACCCGAATATCAGAGAACACATTATTTAATTTTTTTTTAATCTGAGAGTTATTTTTAATATTAAGGCATGATAAAAAAAAAAAAATCTCCCTTCCAGATCTTTCCTTGATGATGGGATGACATAAACGCAGCAATGCACAATATGTTACTGACCGGCTGAGAAATGGAAAGACAATTATAGAGGAAGAACATGACAGGCTTGTCAGCTTGATGGCTCAGAGTGAATTCTGTTTGTCCTCCGAGCTAATTCACAATGAGTCACACCTGTTTGGACTTCTAAAGGAGAAGTAAGAGACAGCTTACTCTGCTCACTTTGACCTGCCTTTTAAGAAAGACTTTTGTACAAAATAAACAGACGTTAAGAAAGGATAACATGCATGCCAACGGAACAAAATGTATCACTTGAATCTAAAGAATAAATTGTTAATACGATCGTAGCCCAGATAAATAAGAGATGCATTGAAAAATAAACACTAATAAATAGCTAAGTTCATATATATAAATAGTTTAAAAAAGGTTAGATCCATTGTTGGTGGGTTCATTTAAAGTGTTCATGTTGAAATTGTAGTTACAATGTGTTTAAACATCCGTTAACACGAATTGAGAATTTTTTTAAAGACCCGCCCTCTCCATTTTTAAAAACAATGCACATGCGCAACTGTGTACCAGTTCCCGACAGGAAAAGCCTAATTATTAAATGAGTGGGTGAGCATGCAGGAGACCATTTCTCCTCATGCACTCTCTGTTTAAAAGTTGCTGCTAGCATCACTCCTACAAGCTCACTTTCCAAAAGAAGATTTGTAGTTTTTCCACTATGTCAGATTCACTACCAGTAAGACAGCTACCTGGGGATGAGCATGTAGGACGCCTTACGTAGACGCGAATGATTGACAGTTACGAGGACCACTTATTTTAATGACCCACCCGGAAAAATTCAAAATAGACCTTTACCAAAAAACAATCAAATGTATTCTAAATTATCACATCAGTACAGTATATTTATATGAATGCCAACAACAAAAAACACTGTATAAAAACAAAACATAATTTCATGTACAGTTTTACCTTTTGCACATAAAGCCTTGAGGGTGTCGCAAATCTAAAAAAAATAATGTACCAGTTTAATAATGGAGAAGCTATTAGTCAGCTTTATATATTTTTATTACATAAAAACGATTTATTTTCTCAGAATCTGTTTATCTAAAAGCAACTTAACAAACTAACAAATTAACAAAAACCTAAAAAATGTAGACTACATTGTATTATTTTCCATGTGAATCCCTGATTGTTTATTATTCTTAGCCTTTTCAAATAAGTGCTTTAAACCAGTCCTACCTGTCTTTATCCATGCTGGGTCAGATCCTAACATAAATAGGAGGCAGAGAGTCAGGGCAGCAGAATAAAGCATTATCCTCACTGCATGCAGTTAGCCAAGCAATTTTTGATGTTCAGCCGATCAGGTCCAAACAATTTCACCTCCAGCTTCTCTTTGTAAGTTTGCTTGCCTTCCGCAATTCAGTCTGTCAATTATAAGCACTTCAACTGTGAAGACAGTTCCTGTCACCACAGGGCGTAGCTTTGGTGCGCCCAGAGCTCTCCTATACATCTGTACTGCAGAGGAGCTACTGGACATGCACAACTTTCAACGAGTCAATGAGCAAACATTTCTGCGCCCTAAGGCAGAAATACATCACCAATCAGACGAAAAAAACGAAACAGGTTTACTCGTCCTTAAAGATAAAATATTCATCTTGTACATCTATGAAATATCAATATATTTTTGAAATATTTTTATTTTATGATTAATTTTTTTTATTTTTAAATGTTTTAATCAAGGTCATTGGGTGGGAAGAGCTGTGCCCTAGTGCCCTCTATTTGCCAGCCAACACGGCTTTAATGCCTGTTCTATATTTGATTACAATTAATAATGTGCCTAATTCCAATCTTTTATTAAACATTTTTAAACAATTTAATCAAATAAATTAAGAGGTAACTGTTTGTGTGATTAGTTAGATTTGTGATAAGAAAAACTAATGAGAGAAAAAAATCATGTGAAAATACGCTGGCACACTTATGAAGTCAGTGGCCTTTGGGTGCCACAAAGATGCCACAATAATGCCAGAGGTTGCAAGGATGTTACCAAGATGCAAGACTGTCTAAAAACTCTTCAACATCCCATGGCAGCTGCCACTTTTATCCTGGAACCAATGCTGATTATTAGTTAACGGGATGTCAGAATAGTTGTGGGCTACTGACTCTTAGTAAATAAATGTTTTCAATTAATGGTTTCATTATGTTTTTGAATTAATAACAAGTGTTAGACCCAAAATATATAGAGACTGTATATTTCAGATGTAAACTATATGTTCTAATTGCACAGTTTATATATGACATGCTAAAAGGTTGGCAAAGACTCACTGCAGCTAACTGTGAGTTGTTAAAAAAAATATATAAAAAACACGCTGTTACTCAGAAGAAGCCAAGAACCACAGGATGTCAGAAGATTCAGTGTTTGAAGTTACATTGGCTACGATTTGTCTGTTGCCCGTATTAAGTACTGTGGGAAATGTAACTCTATGCTCAAAATTAATTTTTTGGCACTAATCTGCCGCAACTGTCTTTCGAAATAACAACAATAGAAAGCTTGGCTGTCTGGCACCTCACCCGGTGCCATGGCAGGTGCTGCTGCCACGATTTGCGCCTACTCACTCTCCAATTAAGAACACCCTTCATATCTGGAGTACTAAAGAACTTTCAGTTTTGGTAGATTTTGGTTGACTACCAGGGGACAAAAGCTAAAATATTTTGCCCTGATAAGAACCATACGGTGGTAAAATTCTTAACTGTCACCTGCAGTTGGATTAAAATATATTTCTGTTTGCAGTGGCTGTGTGAAAGATAAATAGTTATATATAGCTAACTGTGACGAAACAATGTCATATGTCAATAATGAACATAAGAAACGTTTAACTTTGTTAACCGTATTCCTGCACTGCCCTCCCCCACCAGACCTGACTCATCGTGACTGATGTGCTGACTACTTAAGACCCATGGAACGAATAAATATAATGTTATGTTCAATAATTTTACAGTAAACACCGGTATAGATCCCAGCAGGAAGATGCTGTATTGTCTAAATATTAACTCTGCACAATTTGAATGAATATACAATCTCTCAGGGAAACTTGGTCACATCGACTTATAACGAAAGGAAAACAGGGAAGTGACATATGCTGTAAAGCAGTCTGCACATTTGCAGTAGTTTTGTGTAGCAGAGGTACTGCCGCCCTCCTCAAGTTGCTAGTGTCGGTGAAGGTGATACAGCCCCCCTCAGGCCATGGCAGCATTGTCATTCAACTGGTTATAAATCACCGTATAATCAGAAACGTTATGAGAATATTTTATGAAGGTTAAAAAGTTACTTAGTCTTGGTTAAAATACGTTCTCTCCACTAATCTGTACTGAGAGCAACATTACACTCATTGATTGTCCTCCATCTTGACTAGTTGACTGGTAGTTTACCTTCCAGCGATTCTTATAGGAGATGATTTATAAAGAATGAAGCTAAGGTGAAAAGGATAAAAAAAAAAAGACTAATAATCAATTTCTTAACTACAAATTGCTACCAAAAACAAACCAAAAAAATGTGGCACTTATCAGAGATTTTCATGTGAAAGCAATGTCTTTGTGTATATACATTCTAAATAAATATTTTTTCTGCACACAAGCGGAAGATTGATACTTCTTAAATAACAAATTAAATGTTCAGGGTTGACAAAGAAAATGACTTATATGTGCTTATGGTTTTAGGGGTCAGGATAGTGAGGGAGTGGTGGGAAAAACATACAGAGTTTTACTGTAGAACATTGGGAGAGCAGGGTTAAACATCAATAGTGATTTAGCTTGTGAAGCCACAGGTTAGAGTTAAAAAAAATCGTATTAAGAAGAGAGAAAATGTTTCATTATTAAAGCACAGTAAAGCTAAACAACTTTCATTCCACCTTTGAGCACCTGCCTTAATGTTAAAGTGCATTAAGGTTCATGAAATACCTCCCCTGAAATCATTCTTTGATTGAATTAGCAATAGGATCAGCCTTTGTCCCATAGCACTGCATACGGTGACTCATACTTCAGAGAGTGGGCACACAACAGCCTCTGTGATTGCAGAGCTTTAATAAAATCAGCATTTTAGACAACTGGCTTTTCAAAAAACATAATGTGATAAACACCAGTTAACACATGACAGGACAAATAAAGCTGGGACTCATCTCACACTTTTGTTGTGCTTGTTTTTCTTCCCACTGAGACACAGCTTTATTGAGGATAATATGTCATGTGGCCAGTAGAAAACAATGCTAAATACTAAGGCAAACAAGCCCTTACTGTATGATCAATGGGACTGAAGCAGCTGTCCATCCATACTTTGCAGAAGCAATTGCTTTCAAATGGAAACCTGTCAGTTGGCCCTTAAATATTTCTATTTTCTAGCATTGTTTGTGTTCAGTCTACAACATATTTGATGTTCCTCATATTCAATCATTCTACTCAATATTACAGAATTTAATTAAAAAAAAAAGAATGATAAACACCCACAGTTAACATGCCACTAGTTTAGAAGCACAATATTTTTGATCTATCTAGTGTCTGTGCACATGTTTTTCAGTTGTAGGATCAATTATGAATTGAATCTGATTTGCCTTTCAATGAAGGTTAGGTGAGAGAAGAGTTACCAACAATGGGGGTAAATCTCAATAAAATCAAAAATTAACAATTCGTTAATCTTAAGTTATTCAATTCAAAAGGCAAAGCTCATGATGTAGATTTCTTGCACAGATTGATAAATGCTATTGTGTTTACTCTTTCTAAATTTGATGGTTATGGCTCCCAGCATATAAACCCAAATTCAATTTATCAAAAGATTACATAAGACTAATCATCCGAAAAAAAATAACAGAATGATAGAAACAAGCTTTTGACACAAACATGTCAGTCTTTTAAAAAGGGAGGCAAACACTATTCTTTCAATTCTCTATAGGGTCTAGGTCAGGCCAATTTCCTGCCGAATCAAGAACAGGCGTATGATGGCCATTAAAGCAGGTATTTGCAGTTTGAGCTGTGTCCAAGTAAGACTGGAAATGAAAAAGCATATTGATTAAACCTGTCAGGAGAGAGAATCTAAGTACCTATTTCTGACTTGGTAAAACACAGAAGACCAACACCAAGAAGACAACTTAACAAAAATATATTACTAAGGACACAACACTAGATATTAGGGAACTTAGATTCTGTGCTTGTCACACAGGTTCACACACTGAATATAAATGGTAAATTGTCAGGACTCAGAAAATAGGACCCAGGATTCAGGCAGACAGAACAGATCTGTTTAAAAGTGAAATGCTTTATTGACTACTCACACTGTGCTTGTCAGCTGGGACTGGCTTAGTGGAATCTCTGTAGAGATAGATACGCAGGTTAGTGACCATGCCACACAGACAGGCAGCACTAGTGAGCATGTGAGTCACTAACCTGGTTCTTAGGTTCTGTCCAAGCCCAGAAGAAGGAGTGGAATCCAGCCGGATGATTTCTCCACAGCATGCAGTGGGAGCCACCCAGAGAGTTCCAGGAGTGAGACAAAGCAGACTGACGAGTGGAAGCCAGTAGATGCAAAAGAGCAGAAGAATCCGGAGGAAGATTCCACAGCAGGTGTAGATGCAGGAGCAGATGTCCAGGCCAGAAGATCGAGAGACGAAGAAGTGCCAAAGAGGAATCCAAACCGGCGTAGGGGGACAGGTCCAAGGTCATTAATAGGCAGAATTCCAAACAGCAGTACATAGACAGGAGCAGACAGAAACAGACTGGAACAGGGGCAAGCAATACTCAGGAGCCCAGATGCAAAAACAAGTCAGGATCAGGTAATCAAAAACACAACTGGATACACTAGAAAACTCTCACGCGCAAATAATCTGGTACTGATGGCTGTAAAAAAAAAAAGCAACTTAAATAGGAACTGGAACCGGTTGATCAAATGAGAGCAAATGAAAACTGGGCGGAGCTAAGCAGGTGGAAGAAATGAACTAATTATCCAGTCATCAGTGCCAAGATCATGAAATAAATGACTTAATTTATCTATATGCTTTTCTAGCCATAATAAACAGTCAATGTATTTTATACAACAGCTACACACTTGGACGAAATTGATGGTCTTTGATGTTTGATCAAATGAAAACCCATAATTGTAACAGAAATGACTTAAATACGACAAAATTAACACACAAAAGTTCTATGATAATCAACAATTAAAAGTCAGACATTGCTTTTCAACAATGCTTCAACAGAATGATTAGATACTAAATAAAATGCAAAACTGGTTACATTAACTAAGTTGTCTCTGGTTTGAAGGGTACTTTTTCCAGATATGTTTCAGCTCCTTCCAAAGATGCACAATATGATTTAGGTCAGGGCTAATATAAGGCCACTTCAGAATTGTCCAATGTTTTCCTCTTAGCCATTCTTGGGTGTGTACTTAGGTTTATTACCCTGACCCAAACCCATGACCAATGACCAAACACATTTATCTCAATAATCCCTTGATATTTGAGATGTCATTGTGCCCTGCAGAGATTCAGGATACCCTTTACCAGATGAAACAAAGCAGTACCAGATCATAACAGAGCCTTCTCCATGTTTTACAGTAGGGACAGTGTTTTTTTTTCTTTTTTTCTTTATAGATTTCATTTTCAGTCTGAACATAGAGCTGATATGACTCAGGAAAACAATACATTTTTGTCTCACCAGTCCATTCTCCCAGAAGCCTTGTGGCTTCCAGTTTGGATTTTTTTTTTTTTTTTTTTACTTTTAGTACTTTTTTTAATTGAATTTTTTGCATTTTCCTTGGTAGTCTCCCATTAGTCTCCCACTTTGGCCCAAACAAAGACTGATGATGCAATCCAAAACTGATGTTTCTTTAAATTTAAGTTAATTTTTAATCTCTTTAGAACTTTTTCTGAGTTATTCTGTTACAATTCTTATTATCCATCTCTTTGATTTGTCGTGAGTTTTCCTCCTTTGGGCAAGTCCAGATAGGTTGGCTACAGTCCCATGGATCTTAAGCTTCTGAATAGTTTGTGCAACATAGTCTTAGGAACACCATGCTGCTTACAATCTTTACCTTTAAAGGAAAAGTCAGGTGATATTCAGAATTCAAACTTCTGAAAGTACTTTGAATATAAAATTATGACATACTGTTCAATAAATAAAAGTGTTTTTAAAAAAGAGCACTTTCATTTGACTTTGCTTTACCAGAGACAGCCATGTTTCTCAAAGAACACTACTGCCACCTACCGGATGGTGACGTCACGGTGCGGTATCGGTTGTTGGGCAATTCCCAGTGCTGTATCTGGTGTTTGTCACATCACACTATTATTCAACTCATCATGAAAACATTCTTCTTCGACATATTGGCTACATCTTACGTGTTTTTTCTCTGGCCAGAACTTCGACGGCAACTCCGCCCTCTTGAAGTTGGCGATCAAACTACCAGAACCGCAGTAACCCCTTATCTTCAATAATTGTTGTTGATTTCAGATGTGTCTAGTAGTTCCCTTTGATTTTGCTTTTAAAGCAGGGAGAATGGTGCTCAGCTTACCACATGACGTCACTGCCGGAAGATGTCAGGAGTGAGCTGTTACTATATTTTGGCAAAAATGGCTGGCCCCGGACTCAGTGATTGCGATAAAAATTTAAATTTTTTATTTTTTACTGATTAATGCTAAATTCGTCTACTTATTTGTTTTAGGTATTGAGACTACTCTCTCTTTCATTTCCTATAGTCCATGTTAAGGGTGGTACACATGGCAGTGACTCCTTTTAGCACTATATATAGACCCAATGACTGATTACAAGATTGTAGAGACCTGTTAGTCTTATCTTGTACACACCTTGATTATAAACATGTCCCTTTGGTCACATTATTTTCAGTCTTTTCAAGATGTACTATCATTTTGTAAAAGTTTGCTTCATGAATTTTATTTTTTAATCATTCTGTTGGAGCTTGGTTGAAAAGCAATCTCTGATTTTCATTTGTTCATTTTCATAAAATTACTTTTTTAGATTAAAATGATTTCTGTGACCATGGTTGGTTTTTCTTTCATTAAATGAGAGGTTACTAACAATTTTATCCACATGTCTAAATTCCCCAGTTGGCCCTTGCTAAGACACAGATTTATAGACAGGTAGACTAGGCAATTTAGGACAAGTAGGCAACTACAGTACCTTGTCCACGGACATACTGACATATGTTAGGGAAAGCTGGAACTAAAACTCTCTGACTACCAGGTTACAACCCTGCCTAGTGAGCACCAATGTATCACAACGACTGTGTTTTTGTTTTTATCTGACTCCAATAACTTTTATTGGGAATACTGTAGTCTAGCCATTCTGGCATGCTATTAAGGGGGACTTAATATCTGATTTTAAACCCAATATTAACTGAAATAGAAGAGATTACCACTGATCATTAGGAAGTATAGCTTCTCCCCTTTGAGAATGAATGCATGGAAATTAGTGATCAGAAATTAGTGTTGACTTTCAACAACTTCATCATCCTGTCCCCCCAGACAAAAAAAAGAAGAAAAAAAGACATAATTTCACTATGTATGTCTTTGTAAATTTATTTGCAAAAGATATTACTGACCTTATTACATATGAATTAACAATAACAGTTACTTGTGAAAACAAGTGATACAAGTGTATATAAAAAAGTTTCAACTTGCTAATAAAGTATGAAAGTTACTTTTTTATCTTTCCTTTCAATGTGCTGGTGGGTGCGATTTCCTCTACTTAAAGTACAGGGGAGAAATTTCCGGCCAGAAACAGTCAGTAATCTGTCTCCAATTCAGACCTCTTGAACAAATATGGTCATTTCTGGCTCAAAATGAAACACAATTCTTAAAGCCATAGTTAGCCCAGGTGGTTTACAGCTTGCATGCTGGACATGATTACATGTTGGAAATGTACCTGCACTGTAGGAGCTGTAACTATACATGTGTGCATTTGATTCTATCCTCACCCAACCGTGACACCTGAACGTCTGAATTTCCTTCCAGCCTAACAACTTGCTGTTCCAATTAAATGCATGTAGCTACTTGAGACACAGGCACATACCATAAATCTAAGTCTATATGCAAGTGTCACAGCTACAAGAAGCACTCTAGTTCCCTTGTATCTGCTTTTGCATTATATTTTACCAGTCTCATTCTTTCTATCTGCAATTACATTCAGCCATCTGTTGCAAATGACATTCCCGAAACAATTGTATATTATAGACTAACCACATTGAAATAGCATTTTGTGGGCACAGACTCATGACTTATACAATCCTCTCCAAGTTAATTGTTTTGAGACTTGGAGAATATACAGTAGGGGCTAGTTTTATAGGAACTTAGGAATGTAAAACATAACCGTCTCTCTTATTTTTCTTGATACATTTTGGGTATTACACAAAACTAACAGGTCTACGATGTTTATCTCTTAACAACAGTGAATATACTTGATATCGAACTTTTATTTCAGTATTTATTATGTTAGATTTTTTAAGGAAAATGACACAAATATGAAATTATATGATTTGTCTGCTACAAGGATCATTTAAAACTAAGCTTAAAGGAATAGTACACCCAAAACATGATTAGCCTTAATTTTCTACTCACCCCCATGCTGAACAACACTCTGGAGTACTTTTTTGATATCTCAAATGCATCTGGAAATCTGGGAGGCTTCTTGCTGTCTGCTGACATTCAAATAATGGAGGTCTATTGTGCCCGAGACAGAAAGGTCCATAAAAGTCCACAAAAACGTGTCAATATTCCTCCATACTGCTCGTCCAATGTATTCCAAGTGTCCTGAGTGGGTAGCATCCAGAATTTACTCGAAATGAAGTCATTTAGAATGTTTTTAGAGCATAAACAGTAGTGTATAGGATTTCCTGAAAGCGCGCACATGCGCGTTCATGACGCTACGGAAGCCGGCAGACCAAACCAGCGCATTCAGCTCGGCAAAGAACTCATGCTCTTCCTCAACACTGAAGTCCTCAGACATTTTTCTTTCGTTGTTTCTTTCTTTGCACAGGTAAACAGCACATTTCTTCTTCTACGCTTGCATTATTGGCAGAGCAGACGCTGAATGCGCACTTTCATCTGGTTTGGTCTGCCGGCTTCCGTAGCGTCCTGAACGCGCTGGCGCGCGCTTTCAGGAAATCCTATACACTACTGTTTATGCTCTAAAAACATTCTAAATGACTTCGTTTCGAGTAAATTCTGGATGCTACCCACTCAGGACACTTGGAATACATTGGACAGTATGGAGGAATATTGACACGTTTTTTTGTGGACTTTTATGGACCTTTCTGTCTCGGGCACCGTAGACTTCCATTATTTGAATGTCAGCAGACAGCAAGAAGCCTCCCAGATCTCCAGATGCATTTGAGATATCAAAAAAGTACTCCAGAGTGTTGTTCAGCATGGGGGTGAGTAGAAAATTAAGGCTAATCATGTTTTGGGTGTACTATTCCTTTAAACAAATTTGATAAGAGGTTAAATAGTAAAGCTGGATCATTTCTAATACTTGTATATTGTTTCTAGTTTGCAGTGTCCAGCTCATTATGTTAATTAAAGGTCAAGTGAATGTAGAGTAAAAAAATTACTATATATAACTGAAAGTAGCTAACCTGTTTATAACCCATACTGTACACATAAAACACTTGCATTAGTATTGCATTCACAACTTTTATGGTAAAAATATATGAAATAAATCATATATATAATTATATATATACAGTACATATGTGCGTGTGTGTGTATGTACATTGTACATCACACATAGTGAAACAAATGTGTCTGCAAGTAACTATAGTTTTTGCAACTATAAATGTTTTTTATGATATTACTCAGATGTTATGATTATAAGCAGTATGTAGATCAGTTACTCAGTACATGAGTATCCTTTTTAAGAAATACTTTTGAGTTCTTAATTTAGTAATCTTTTAGATGGCTATGTTATACTGTTATTTGAGTAAAACTGTGAGTGAGTTAATTACTTTCTTGAGAAAACTTTTTTTTACATAATCTATCCACTTCTTAAATATTTTCTTTATAAAAAAGTCGTGAAAACAGAGTTCACAGTTGAGTTTCACCTTTGAAAAATTGCTGTGCATCTGGTAAATGTTTTCATCTGTATATCCACCACTCATGAATTTTCATGGTTTATTCATTAATATATGATCTACATAGTGATGAAGGCATACATGGGAAAAAAAGATTTACAGATGCTGTCTGCAGAATTGCAAATACAAATTCCTTTATGCTAACTATATGTTGGCCCATGTGTTAAGAGGCACAAACCTTCCCATGACCAGGCCTCTAATAGGCTCAATGAAAAATGAAAACACATTTGCCAAATAAGTTCTGGTGTTGCAAACATTTACTGTACCTCAAATGACATGATGTAAATGCATTAGAATTGCATTTCTTCCTCTGCAGCATCAGACGGCATGAAACAATAGCCCCTTTGCTATTACCATTCAAAAGCTTGGGGCTTTTAAAAGCCTAGGTAGCATTTCCATACAGAGTTAATCGGGTAAATTCATGAACAATAGACTGACATATTTTTGAAACTTGTATACACAAAACTGTGCATTTCAATAATAATTTTGCTTATCCATTCATTTTCTGACACGCTTTATCCCAATGTGGAGTCGCGAGGGCTGCTGGTGCCTATCTCTAGCTGTCTAAGGGCGAGAGGTGGGGTACACCCTGGACAGGTGGCCAGTCAATCACAGGACAACACAGAGACAAACAACCATTCACGCACACACTCACACCTAAGGATGATTTAGAGAAGCCATTGAACCTGGGAACCTGGGCCTGGAAATTCAATCTGAAACCATCTTGCTGCAAGGCAGCAGTGCTAGCCACTTTGCCACTGAGCAGCCCTAATTTAGATTATCATTCCTTTATTTGTGAACAGAAAAACATGACAATTACTTGCTAGAGGAAGCACAAAATATACAATAAAATTCATTTTAACTAATTTATTTACAGCGAGACTAATACTCTATTTTCCAAAATATATCTATGTCTTTAAATATTTTCTTAGAATACATTAAATCCTTAGTGGCGCAGTGCTGCCTTGCAGCAAGGAGGTTCCGGTTTCGGTTTCGGACCCGGGGTCTTTCTGCATGGAGTTTCCATGTTCTACCTGAGCATGCGTGGGTTCTCTCCAGGTACTCCGGCTTCCTCCAACAGTCCAAAAACATGATTGTTACTGTAGGTTAAGTGGCTTCTCTAAATTCTCCTTAGGCGTGAGTGTGTGCGTGAATGGTTGTTTGTCCTTTTTGTCTCTGTGTTGCCCTTTGATAGGCTGGCGACATGTCCAGGGTTCACCCCGCCTCTTGCCCATATACAGCTGGAGATAGGCACCAGCACCCCTTGCGACCCCAGCTGAGATAAAGTGTGATGAAAAATGGAGTGGAAATGGATACATAAAATCCTCTCAAGGTCATGCAAAAATAAAAAAAAAACTTACATCAAAATTAACTTATTTTATTTAAAATGAAATGGTATCATAAGATATGGAGAAATAAAATCTCAGTAAAACATACCATCAAAAATGATTGTATATTTTTAATTGTAATTTTAATTTAATTATTGTCTGTATAATATAATGATTATGAAACAGTAATATGAATAATAATAAGAAAAGAATAGTAAAACATAACAAATGTAAAATAAATTGGCTCATTTACAAAAAAAAACACATATCAGGATTTCGTATGATATAATGTATTGTATGAACTGAATATAATCGGGCCATAATAAACAAGTTTGAAGATTTAAACCAAAAACCATGGCTGGGAACTATCTTTCAAACAGCTAAAAAAATCTTAAATGTAAAACTTGCGTAATAATATATCTAGGAATGCCAAAGATGCAACATTGCTGAGTCAGGCTTCCTATTACTACCGCATTTTGCAATCGGTGGCCCTTGCTCAACCTTTCTGACCAAGAGCAAGTATTTATCTCCCAAACTGCAGGCTCACAGGTAAAGGCATTTGAGGTGAAAAAATACATATATGAGGCTGTGTGGGTTTTGCTATTTAATCTTCTGATTTTCAGAAAACCCAGACATGGCTTGAGAGCGTCACACAGGCTGCAAACCAATGTTCTCTGTTGCTACTTCAAAACAGTAGAAACTTTCTGACCAGTTATATTTCAGTGATTGCCGATGTTTAAAAAAAAACAAAAAAATCATTCTAAAATACATACAGGACTTTTTGATTCTCATTGATTCAATGAACACATCTCCTTGCTGAGAGGGTACTTGCTGTAAAGGTGGGGAAGTGGAGCCTGACAGACAGCGGCCGATGTTCAACTTCTTCATAAATATGAGCTGATATGGGGAGGAAAGTGAGCTTACTGTCTACAACTTCACTCGCCACCTGTGAAATCCTTGGGTGTATTTTATTTCAGCAGGTGCGTCCTCCAAGAACTACCTGTTATGGGTCCTTCGAGGCCCATGAAAATACGTAGGCCAGAAGAGTTTGTCCAGCTTTTTTTGGCCTCACTCAGACTCTGCTCTGTCATCAAGCAGCAATGACAGTTGACTCACAAAGCAGGTAAAAAATGGATGCAGACCTTCTCACTACTGTTGTGGGGGCTAATTACAGCTTCAGCAGCAGTGCCATAATCTTAAATATCAGATTGTAGTTCCCACACTGCAGAGATATTGAAATCTGTGCTTAAATGACAGCCTAACCCCATTTGCACAGGGACAGATAAAACCTTTCAATAAACCAAACATTACCCGCTACATATCTCACTCAATAACCATTTAAAACAACAATTTTCATTAATTATAGATGGACTATTCACGTACATGTATCATGTTAAACTTCACTTACAATGTTTTCCACTGTTTGGCACCATTTCCCTTTTTTCCTCTGAGCATGGAGCAGCTGCCTTGCTTGGACACACAATGAAACACAGTATACCCAATAGTGTTGCACCGATACCAGTATCGGACGGGGCCCCGATATTGCCCTAAAATGGTGGTATCGGTATCGGAGAGTACCAGCAAATAGGGCACCGATACCATTTTGAGAGCCATAAGTTTATTCAACTATTGTCACCCACTCCTGGTAGGCAATAAAAAGTTCTACTGGATTCACTTTGTATTAGATTTTTTCCTGCTTCACAAAGGTAGGCAGCAGTTGACAAAGCCATGATGGCAATAATTTTACATTATTATGGTTTCGGTATCGGCCGATACTGCACAGCCAGGTATCGGGGCAAACAAATGGCATCGGCGCAACACTAATACCCAAGGCAACGTAGGAAATACCGGACCCATCCCTCAAAACGGGCAAAAAGAAGGCTGCATTTGTTTGCTGCATAACAAAAAGCCTTTAAATCCTGACTGGCTGATGAAACTGGCCTTTGGAAGACGCATTCTCCTGATCCGACAACATTAGTGCTGCTTCGTTCTGAAAAAGCAGCTGGAATGGACCATTTTAGTTCAATTTGCATGTTTTCTAAACCAAAACAAGGCTTTGTTTTTTTGGCGACTATATAAAGCTTTAAACTCAAGCCTATTTCTGACATTTTGATTTGAAAAAGCATCCTGGATGGGAAGGGAAACTTCTTCAAACTTTAAAACACAGTCAAGTGGTTTGTTTATTAATTTTTTGGAACTTTATGGAATTGAATTGTCAAGCTGCTGCTCATTAACAGTCTGAAAGCTGTACAAAACAAAAATTTGTTTTGTGTACAATCTGTGCATACAAAATGACAATAAAAGTGGTCTAAGTCTAAATAGAAAAATAAGATGCCACTAAATACATCTAGCATTGATTAGTGCTTCCTTTTTTGTGCATTCAATGATATCCTGGTCTAAACTCGAATGGAATGAAAAACCAGACCTAAACTGAATGGTTTTACACTGAACATAAATTCTTAAAAACATATAAATGTTGTTGTGTTTGTATAACCATGTTTCTTGGGCTGATTATGTTCTTTCACAAGGTAAAGAAAGATGTTTACTATATTAAGACTTTACATGAAAGTATTATGCTTGTAACCGGGTTTTGCAGGGTTTTTTTTTTTTACGACATTCATTAGCATTCTCTGCAGGAGACCAAATGTGTCACTAAGAAAAGTAAATGGGTCCTTTAAAAACTGTTGCATTGACAAAGGGTTCTTTGGACTGCTGAGTAGAATGATTTACAGTTTGCTTTTAGATGAGAAAAAATAATTCACAAGGGTCTATGAGTATATAATCCCAATAAGTTACACCATATATTTCATGAACAGTTTAAATAGTGTCTAAACACATGTTTTTACATTTCTAAAAAAAAGAAAAAAAAAAACTATGGCTACATAAATGCTGTTGAGTATGTACACTCATGCAAAGTTGTTTTCTGCTTCAATTGGCACAGAATGCAGAAACAGAAGAAGCATCTGTTAGATCATATAATCCATCCAGATTTTAGCCACATGAGCATCTGCCACAGCATACCCCAGGAGGGATGCTGTGAAGGGGAAACAAGAAAGGAGAATCTTGTCATTTTTTATCCCAAGCTTGTAACTTGGATTTAGAAAGATGCTCAAAGTAAAGGATATGGCTTTCAATGTTTATATAAGAAATAAAAAATGAACATCAGGTGAGATTTAACTAAAACTTTTCCACTCTGTAGTGCTGCAAAATGGCAAAGACAGTCTTAAACCCTGTAATGTAAGCCCATGCCATACCAGCTGTCATGGTCATTACAGCACTATATGGGTGCCAACCTCTAGTGTTGGACAGCAGCTGCCTTCGCAATTTGGACTTCTCAGATTAAGGCTGGGTCCAATCTGCACAGATCTGTTCGAGGAAAGAGATAATGAAGGGCCAAACAGCTAGCAACAGAGATCACACACAGAACTAGTCCAGACAGTAATCAAATCAAACACTAAAAGTCCTCCCAGTACTGCACACGCCACAAGTGCAGAGATAAAGCAATGAGCAATGTGCTTTTTTTGTTATTTCATGTATTTTAGAGTCACTTATGATTAAACAGCAGCTGCTGTCCCTGTTGTTAAACAGATTGTTTTGAAAAGTTGTTAAATGGCATACTTTACATTGTTTTAACTCTAATAGAAGAGTTGATATTTAGTGTTGCATAAAAGTCTGAAAGCTTCATTAGGCTGCAGCTTCACACGAGATCTTCAATACGGTCCGAAGAACAGGGTTAGACGTGAGCTCATCATAATCAGTTTTTCAACCTCTTTTTAAAGAAGGAACTTTAATTCAATCTGAAAACATTTGTATATTGCTGTTGCTTTATGGTGGTATCCCATAATGCCAAAGCTGGCTTAAATGCATGATCTACATTTATATTTAGAAGACACTTCTTGAATACAGTCGTGTTATTTAAGTATTTAAAATATAAATATGAGAAGCAATTCTTATAGTTTTACATGATTCCAGACCTTTAAAGAACTTGTTTTTGCCAATTTTACTGCTGATTAACACCTGACTTATTACCAGCTGTAAAAGGGCAAACATTTTTATGCCAATTGTTTCTGCCCCAGAAAATGATCCTTTTTCATACCTAACTTAAAAGTACAAAAAAAAAAAAAAAACATTCCAGTAATTTTTTATTTTTTTTTTTCAAAATGAAGGACATGTTTAGTGGTCAGACAGCGAGTGAGTGCTCACTGAAGGCAAGAATGAAGGTAAATGTTCGTTTTTATTAAAGCAAATTATAAAAGAGCAGCATTAATCAAAGAACCTAATGCCATGGTGTTTAGAATATCCTAAGAATAAAATGTCATGGTCATCGTGAGAAATTACTTTTTTATTAGTCTTAGACAGCAGGATAGAGTGGTGGTATGATTCACATTCAGTGCGACGTGCCTCTGCCGATGAACATCAAAGGGAGTCATATTTTGTATCGTTTTTGCAACATTTACTTGATAAAACTCCAGTTTCGTACCGGCCTTGAATAGCGCTCAGGAAAAACAGGTAAAGACACTAACCGAGACCTCTGTCCCTGATTATGACTTGAAATAAGCTGGAAATTGCTGCATATATTGACATTATTTTGACAGGATCTTGTATTTAATTCAAGCAAACTAAATGAAGCAGAACTAGTGGTTTGGAAAAAAAAATAATGCTTCTTTCACTACATACATGTTAGACACCAAGAGCACAAATTTAAAACATGACAAAACCAATAAATTCTGAGTAAACAGAGATTTTGTTTTACTTCAATATATGCAAGCTTTACATTTAAACTAACCAATTTGTACTCTTTGCGATTTTAAATTAGTAAACTTGTCTAAACTTGGCCTGGTGTCCAGTAAAATCCCACCCCTCCATATCTGCTCATTGGAAACCTCCAGATCATTTATATAGCGGCTTTGTTTAGCTCCAAGCAGGCTTTTGAAATGTGTCCAATACACCCTGCCCCTTAAAGTAAGAACATGGCTACTGTGATGTCTGTGACAAATACTGGTAGACCCTGAAGCAGAGACAGATTCTGAAAGCATTCTAAACAGTTTATTTACAAAAGCTGGAAAAGAGAGTGGCAGGGAGCTGGTCCACTTGAGTAGATGAGTAAATCAGGACATTAAGGAGCTTTGGCAGAAGAAGTAGCAGGTTAGTACAGCAGATTAAAGTTAGTCCAGTCAAAGAATACAAAATCAAGATCAAACACTAATACAACTCTACCCAACAGGACAAAATTGTCTGGCAGCATGGTGCTGAGACAACCAGGCTTTTCAAACAAAGGGTTGATGGAATGCAGGTGTCTCAGCACCACAGTGCAATCAGCCACACCCCCGGCCAAAACACTGCTCCACTGAAAAACAAAAGAGAGAGAGATCCACAAACCAAACCACAGAATTATACCTTTGTGCACAATGACTTCTCTTCTTAAATGCTTAATTTCTATAATAATAATAAAATACAATAGCAAGCAAGATAACAGTACACTTGTTATTACAAACCACTACCTTTTTCCCACACTCTCAACCATGAGGCTTATAAGCAGGTGCAGCTTTTTTGTGGAATTTCCCTAACTGCCATAGTGGGAGGTCAATTTGCACGAATGTTTAAAAAAATCCGTAGAAAGAAGAAGAAACCTTTTATTGTATCAGAAGTATTTTAGAAAAATACAATTAATTAAGAGCTTTTACAGGAAAATGTAATGTAGTAGACTTAACCTGTAAGTTTGCAATTACAGGTACATAGTTTTTAATAATAATAGCCCTTTATCTTAAGTGGGCCTGTCTGAGGCATGAAGCTGCAGTGCTAAGAATTAATCCCACTCTGGCCCTGATGTGTGGTGAGAAGGAAGTCTTGGCAGTCTGAGACTGCTGCACCAACGAGGGATGTTCATTGGTGCTAAAGAAATAAAGTGAATTGAATGTTTATAAAAATTTGATCTGGGCAATTCTCTCCTGAGAGTTGTAGTGTCCACAGACTCTTTACCTGAACAGTGGATTTCTGAAATACCTACAAACGCCTTGGAATTACTCTTCTCCCAACAAAACGACTTGTAAAAAAGCAAAAAATACATTCAGGATTTTGGTTGGAACATGATCAAATGTGGAAAGGTTCAAGGATATACTTTTGCTAACAATTTTAATGAATACATCTAAAATTTTGACAAAAATCTGTTGTGTAATTGCCTTTTTTATAACAACACAAAATGTATAATTTGCTGAATAATAAAGGTGATATCATTACGTCTTTCTTCATATAATTAAATCTTTTTTAATTTAATATGACTTTCTACAACTGACTTTTCTGCTTGAGTTCCCTCCCAATGCTCCAGGTGAATCCCCATCTGTTGAGGCTTTTGATCAAGTAGTATCTATGCTGCTTAGGAGACAGGTGAACTGATGGGTACCGGTCCCGCTGAGAGTCCTTATGTCTATCCTGACAAGATCAGGTAGGAGAACTTTTTGAATTGTTATGCAATGTCTTTCTCAGATGGGCTATTCAAATTGATATCACACTTATTCGAGTTACTATTTGGGAAACGTATAGATTATTTTGTATTTTAAAAGTAATAAGACAATATTGAATAATTCTTTAAGGAAACTTTTACTATCATTGAGGGTTACATTTCCTGAATCCTGACAAAAATGATTAGGTTTTGATTAATAATTTGTCTAGATATTGTAAAAGTTAAATGAGTGAGATGATTTCAGTTTCCATGAGTAAAAGGTTTGCCCAAACTCCCTCTCTCCACCAGCAGGAGCTTTCAAGGTGAGCGGCGCCTCACCTGGAATGTGGAGGAGAGTTTACGGCTGTGCTGATTGGCGGGTTAAAAGTCTGTGAAAGTGGACAGTGCTTAGACGAGATGGCTTCCAACGTGTTTGTTAACTTATTAAACACAATAAGTGGCATAATAAAAACCCAATGCCAGCCATATCGTTCAGTTGCAGACAGCTCTGCCCAACTTCACAGCAGACATTTATCCCAGCCCATTAGCACAGCTGTAAGCTCTGGTCCAATTTCCAGGTTAGACAATAGTCATCTCGAACTAACCTGCTGATGGAGTGAGGCAGTCTGGGCAAGTGGCAGCGTAACCACCTATGCACTAAATATCACCGCACAGTTGTCAATTCTGTTGAGACTGGCCAATAGGAACACAGACCTGCCCATTACACATTTTTAACCTCGAAAGAAAAATCCTGAATCGAGACCAAAGACTTTGAGTTTTGACAGAACAAGAAAAAGGTTTTGAGATAAAAAAAAAAAATAAAAAAATATTATTGAGAGAAAAAGTTTTCACTCTGATTCTGAAAAAAAAAAGATATTTGAGAGTAAAAACAAATTTTGGGGGCACTTTTGTTGCCGTGGAAATAATTTTCCAAATGTCAATTTATCTTTTATTTATTTTATGGCAAATTATTTTCTCTCAAAGCTTTTTCTTTAGTCTGAAATAACACCAGTTTTGCTATCAGTGTGGAAATTTGTTCTCCCAAATACATTTATTTGATTTTCAAAATTATTTTCCCCTTTCAGATTGCTTTTTTGTCTGACTTTGATAAAAACACAAAAATGACTCTGGTGCTGCTGTCATGGCTAAACATGAAACACTGAAAGCACAAAATAGCAAAAATTTATGTGCTAAGAATTTTGGAATTATGTTTTTAAGCTTCTACTGAAATGATCATGTTTTGGGGATTTTTGTCAGCAAAAACCGATGACAGGTACTAGCACTGCTACCTGTCCAGTCTAAATAACACCTTCAGACTCTGCGTCCATTAGAATGGTCATGACATATTTCTGTCTCTAAACCAGTAACTACTCTGCAATTAAATGATGCCAGCACTGCTGGTGATTAATTGGATCTTTATTATCCAATTAAATAATTTCATGGCTTGGATCATGCTCTGTGAGAGTGAGAGACATCAGACAAGACAAACATTGCTGAGTTACTCAGGTAGGGGAAGAGTAAGGACTAGTGTTGCACCGATACCGATACCAGTATCGGACGGGGCCCCGATACTGCCCTAAAATGGTGGTATCGGTATCGGCGAGTACCAACAAATAGGGCACCGATACCACTTTGAGAGCCATACGTTTATCCAACTATTGTCACCCACTCCTGGTAGGCAATAAAAAGTTCTACTGGATTCACTTTGTATTAGATTTTTTCCTGCTTCCCAAAGGTAGGCCGCAGCTTGACAAAGCCATGATGGCAATAATTTTACATTATTATGGTATCGGTATCAGCCGATACTGCACAGCCAGGTATCGGGTATCGGTATCGGGGCCAAAAAATGGCATCGGCGCAACACTAGTAAGGACCCCTTTTCAATCCACAACATAAACTTATGTTATTGCTGACTAAACAAAGTAGCTCTCAGTGGAATCTTAACTATTAAAATTAATGTTACTTGAGGTTACGATTCCTCTGAAAGCAACTTTGTTTGGCGGACATGAACATAAATTTATATTTTTGATGGAAAAGGGGTCCTTATAATCAATTTATAGAACTTTTTCAGTCTAATGTCCATTGCAATGGACATCGGCATTTGGATGAGTGTATCTGGTGCCAGGGATTGCAGTTTAGTCAAAGAGTCATTGCAGTCTGGTGGTTTTCCTTAGATAGAAAACTTTGAACCTGACATGAATCTGACTGGATGATCTAGTTGAAAAGTCTCTGCGTTGTGGATTTGTGCTATAGAAATCGGCTTAAATGAATTGAAACATCATCAAACATGTTTTTGACATAGCTGTGACCAACAGTTGGTTGGAATATAGAATGGACACCAAGACGGCCAACATCAAGAATTTAGCCCAGTGTCTGTTGAGAGTCCATAAAACATTGGAAGCAAAGGGCAGAAGACCCAGTATCTCTTCAGAACCACACCATGGGCCTTACAGACCAGTTCATAGACCAGGGTAATGTCTTTACAAGTACAGTTTCCAGGTGAATTCCAGGTTTCAGTTCATCAGCCAAATGTAAACAGAGGAGTTACGTTTTGGAAGTTCCATGTCTGTTTATTGAAGGCAAAACTAATGATTTCAGGTAATCTCATATACAATTATGCATCTATTGTGTCCAGATTGTATCATAGCATTTCTCTCAATGTAATGCATCTCTCAAGTTCATGTGCATCATCAAAACAGACTGAAAAACATGCAGTTGCAGATGTTTATGTCATACCTGATTACCCACTATATGGAAAAATGCATCCTAACTCTCTAAAGATTTTATGAATTTTTTTTTTGCCCTTCTTTTGCAGGAATCCATTGTAATGGATATGAAAAGATACTAATAAAAACAGGAGACAAGGGCAGACTTTGGTGGTGGGCTGACTTTGCTGTCAGCCCACGGTTAAAAAAAATAAATAAAAATTCAACTATGATTTTATGTTAGAGAGGAGTTAGATTTAGTTTTTTATTTATTTATTTTTTATTTTATTTATTTTTTTGGCCCAGCGGAAAAAATGCAAGTCTGAAGGGGTTAAACTTTTATAGATAAGTCAAATACCAACGAGCAACTTTTTTCTTTTGTCTTACCTTTTCACACTTATGTTCAGCTTTGGGACATCAAAATGATGCAAATCCAAATAATATTTACTAGGAGCAACATAGCATAAACATTGCATAGACACTGAGAAGCTGAAAGAATTTATCATTGTGTGAATGTAATAATTTACTAGCTTTGAGCACTACAGCTTCATACATTCTGTATAAGGACTTCTGTGGTGATTAATAAGTTAAAGCAATTATACATTCATCACCTTTATTGGTTTATCTTTTTTTNGCACTACAGCTTCATACATTCTGTATAAGGACTTCTGTGGTGATTAATAAGTTAAAGCAATTATACATTCATCACCTTTATTGGTGTGTGTGTGTGTGTGTGTGTGAGTGTGTGTGTGTGTGTGTGTGTGTGTGTGTGTGTGTGTGTGTGTGTGTATGTATGCCCAACTCATTCTGTCAGACAAAAATTACTATTTATATCCGTGAGATTAAATTTGCCTACTCTGTAAAACAGTATGAGAGAGATAGAAAATTGAATTTGAGACAGCTGCTGAATGCCAAGTGGGTCAGTTCATGGATTTAACCCATTTAGAATGAGATGTATGCTTTTCGTAGTCCTTAAGTTAATGCCAATAGGTTACATTTGAAATACAGTCCTGCAACCTGTCACTGCAAAATATTTTTCTGCAAGCATTTAACTTAAAAGAAAGTTTCTTAGGTCATACACTGTCTGGATTTTCAATTAAAATCCTATTCAGTTGTTCCTTTTTTAAAATCCTTTATTTTCAAAACAGTAATATAATTACATTAACTTAATTTGACTTCAGTTTCACAGCCCAGTGCTTGGTCTGTTCAAAATTTGAGTCTTTTCATATTTGCACTTACAACAAAAGACAATACAAAACAGAGACAAAAGATGGGGACGGTGGGGTACTATTTTGAATAAACATATATGTACATTGCCATTACAAAATTTAATAGCATATAAATATGTCATAACAAACCCGGGTTTCTTAACCCTGGTCCTCAGGGCCAACTGTCCTTCATGGTTTAGATGTATCTCTAATCAAGGAGACCTGATTCAAATGAGTGCAGTACCTCCTAAGCAGCCACCAAATGCTGTTAAAGCCTAGTAATCACCTTTTCATTCAGGTCAGGTGTGAGCGGCAGGGTAACACCTAAAACATGTACAGTAGGACAGTGGGTCATCAGGACCAGAGTTAAGAAATCCTGGTATAAACAACTTTCATAAGGCAAACATTCTTTTTTTACCATTTCTTTTTGAGTCACATATCCATGTTTCAGTAGGTCAGTATAGGACGTCCATTTTACCCATAAGATGGTTAACTTGTTCAACTGTAAATGGATTGAGAAGGTTCATCTTTCAAACTGGTAGAATTCATTAACACACTCTGTCAATTCTTCTAGAGAGAGGGCAATAGCGCAGAGCCAGCGTCTGTTTTTTTAAAGGGTGTAATTGAAAGTTACCTTGTCAAGTAGAGATTCTGTATCACCTAAAATAAAGCTGGCAGATTTAAAAGGTGTTCTTACATCAAAAATACTCTCAATATTTTGTTTATTTCTATCCAATATTGTGTCATTAATACATAATCCCGAAATATAAAGGGATTGTTGGGTTCTGTGTTTCCACAGTACCTCCAGCACTTAAGCTCACCCTTAGTACTCAAAATGATTAAATAAAATGCTTTCCTTTTTTGATATTACATATAAGGTTAAAGAGTTTTTTTTTTTTTTTTTTAACTCATAAAGCCTTTATGAGGCTGTAATATAATGGCCATTTTGTTTTTTGTGTAATATGCCATCAAATTTTATTTAGGAATGATTCATGCTCATCTGAATCATTCAAGAATTTGCTGACTGAGATTATACCTGTTAAAACATATAATCATTTTACTTCTTCAGGTTATATCATGACTTAAGTGTCTGAAAATATTTTATTTGACCAAAATCCATTATTGTTTTCTTATACCTTTAGACAGTCAATTACAAAATGCATTGTCAGTATGGTTTGGTCTGAAGTTATGGTCATAAACACACCATCGTATAATTTTTGGGGTTAGTTTGTATTTCTGTTTTACATCTGACCAAATTGTAATGTTTTTCAGGCTTAAAATGAATCTGTTTGAATCCCCAAGATTGCTAGTAGAGAGACCTTCATTCCAGAGCTAATGGAATGTTCTTCCATTGAGTATAAAGTTTTTTTTGCATAGGTTTATCAAGAGTTTGATTTCCCTAATATAAAGGTAGTTCTTTAGTCCCTGGTTTTCTTTTAAAAGTTTTACAGTTTTAAATCTAATTATCTTTTTCTTCCCTTTCCAGTGTATCCCATTCTATAAATTGTTACTTTGTATTAGCTTATCCAAGAATGTTATGTTTTAATGAGAGTTTATGTTTTTCTGTCTGTTTATAGGATAACTTGAAAAAATATGAACAGATTTTCAATGAAACTTTACCTCATGTCGAAGAACAATCCAGTCAATTTTGTTGATGATCCATGTCATAATCAAGATGCAATTCTTTAACATTATGAGATATTGACTGAGGGTAGCAACATTAACAATTAACAGCTTCAGTAGTGGACTTCAAAAGTCATAATCAGGACGTGTGAGTTTTACCTATACAGTAGGTGTAGGTCACAATATGGGGCAAAATGTACTGTTTGGCACAGGTCTACTGTACCTGCTCTGAGTGTTTTTTCTTATTTATACTGGAAAGGCTTGCAACAAGCAGATAATTCTTGTTAATATGTTTGTTTTTACAGATTCTATTCTTTGAGTAAAGCTCATCATAAGTATGACTGTCCATCATTGTATATCCAGGCTAATATAACTCAGGAGATCCTCCTAATTACACCTAGCGAATTGGTTGTATCCTTTGGAATCAGATCACCAAGGTATTTCAGTATGGTTTGGTCTCATTTAGGCTTTCATTCTGCACAAAAGAATTTAAAGGGGTTATAATTAAATGTCTGTATCTGTGTTTTATTCAAAATAATTTATATCTCGAAATCACAAACTGCTCAAGCTGTGTTTGTTTAACAATTGGTTAACTTTTTTGCAATCAACCTGTTGCTGCTCTGTGCTTTGATCCACGTTAGCTAGATCAGCGGTGCCCAACCTTTTATGCGCCACGGACCGGCTATATGTCAGACAATATTTTCACAGGCCGGCCTTTAAAGTGTGGGGGGGTAGATACAATCAAATAAGATGATACGACTGGCATAAAATCAAATACACACAGCATAAAAATAAAACTCACCATTATGTTGAATTAGTGGGAGCCCTGAGCTTGTTTCTCCGAAACAAGCCGGTCCCATCTAGGCGTAACCGGAGACAATGACACACAAAGTGTGCTCCTAATGTCCAGTCTGCTTTGTAGCTTTGTTTTGGTCGCTGTAACAGCAGAAAATCCTGCTTCACAAAGATAGGATGTTATAGATAGGATGCGTCTTGACCTGAATTTACCTGCGTCAAGAGGCACAGATGCACCGACTGATGTAATTGGGAGACAATACCGCAATTTTTTATATTTTTCAAAATAAAACATCACTCAGACCTGTCAATAAATTATGTATATATATATATTTTTTTTCTGTGCGGCCCGGTACCAAATGACTGACAGACCGGTACTGGTCCACCGCCCGTTGGTTGGGGACGGCTGAGCTAGATGACCAGATTCACATGTGTATCACACTGATGCATGTCACAGGTAATAGGCAAGAAAGGATGTGACTAAATGGAAAATACATATCTAGACATAACTACCATATGTACCTAAACACAGATTACAAACTTCAGCTTAGCGATGGTGCCCTGGAGCTGCATATACTGTAAATACTTTATTATGTATTGCTATTATGTCAGACATTAGCTACACCCCCCATTAGGATTTTTGAAAATCAGAAGAGATACACACATATTGCTGCTGTTTTTCAGTTGACCTCGTGAACGAGGGAGAGAATTCAGCTGATCCTCAGTCATAATGATGTGTGAAATTTTCTTCACCCCAAATTATCTGAGATAAAGAAAAAGAACAAAATAAAAGAAGAAAACAAAAATATTCATTTAGATTAATCTTTCAACCTAATTGCACTTCAGTGGTACAAACACGTAATAATATTCCTGGTTGGTTTTTGAGTGGTAAAGCAAATCACAGTTCAGTCGTTTACAACATCATCACTCTTTCTTTAGAATGATTATGTGTGAATATAGGGAGACCAAGATTTTTCTTCTTCATTGCCAGGGTGAAAAACAACCTTTCCCACATTTTGTTTTGTAATCTTTTGCAAACTGATGCTGCAAAATTACACAAAGCAACATCTTACGCGAGATAGTACATTTGCTGGCAGCACTCAGCTGATTGCTGAAGGCAGTAGCAGCAAACAGTCACCCTATATTTTATTTTTGAATTAAAATTCAAAAAGAAAAACAAAAGAAAAAACAAAGGGCTTAAAAGCTCAGTTGTGTTCCAAACCATCTTCTCAAATTCTTGTCAGGCTCCAGATCTCCCAACGCTCTTTCACAACTCCATCCCTTTTCTCATGCAAATGCATCATTAGCGCTTTACTTGGAGAAGTATTCCACCACCTTCAGAGCTAAGCCTGTGTTGAAGATTCATTTTTTTTTTGTTTATTTTCTTTTTAAAATAATTACTCATTGTTCACTTTCTGTGTAAGTCATCTACAATGACAATCCAATGTTGAAGGCTGGATGACCAATGATGGCCTTTGAGGTTCTTTTTTTACCTTATTCGGAGGTTCTCTGGTCTGGGTGAAGATATTGAGAGCAGTTATGCTGCATTAGGGGTCACATCCTGAGAGAGCGTGTGGCTTTGTACACTTTCCGATGAACATTTTTCCTTAGATTAGAACGGGCTGATCAAAAAGATAATGAAATCCTTGTGTTTTGAGAATTTTTCATTAAAAAAATCATATTTGTAATGAAATATTACATCATCAATGTAACCAGGTCTGTTACCTTGATGAACCACTAACAGAGTGATCAGATAATCTGATAACTGATCTGCATAAAGAAAGTAGCTACATGAACTGGAAAGTGTAGAGAGGGAAGGCAGGAATACTCATACAATAATGACAATCTGCCCTATTTGCTTGGAGGCAAAACAAATATTCATAGGTCACTTTTATCTGCTCTATAGTGGATAGATCATCTTACATCTCAGATCTCCTTCACGTTAAAACTCCCATCCGCTCCTTAAGATCCTCCCACTCCTTCCAGCTCTCCGTTCCCTCGGCCCGTCTGGTCACAATGGGGAACCGGGCATTTAGTCGCTCTGCTCCCCACCTCTGGAACTCCCTCCCTCCGGATCTCCGTACTCTGGAATCCTTCCCTCTTTTCAAATCCAGACTCAAAACTTTCCTGTTCAGACAGTCCTATCCCATCTAGTTCTTACGCATCACTTCAATATTGTTCTCTTCCTTTTCTTCCTTTGGTTTTATTTTACTTCCTGCTGTTTTGTTTTCTGTGGCATCTTTATGCTTGTACTTTTTAGCTTCCTGTTTTTAATGTTTTTATCTGCCTGTACAGTGTCCTTGGGTGTTGTGATAAGGCGCTTTCAAATAAAATGTATTATTATTATTATTCACACATTCTCCAGATTGATGTGCATATTTGTATTATAGATAAACAAAAGTTGCATACAGCTTGATAAAAGCCCAACAAGTTTTGAATATTTGATTTGCGATGTAAACCCAGCAAGAAAACACTTAAGATACGTTCAAGCCCACTTCAGGAAAACCCGGTGACAGTCCATTCCATTGCTCCTCTGGACCCAACGCTCGTCTGCCTGTCCGCCCTCCAACAAGTTCATTCATTTCTGGATTAAACTCCCACAAACTGGACCCAGTTTGCTGGGAAGACGTGAGTCTTCTCCAGCTATTCACCAGTCTCAGTCATTTTCCCTATGGGCCTTGAACAAACACAAACAGCACACATATTTTTTTGCTTTTAATCTAACAATTTAGGTTATTCAACCATCAGTTTGCTTTAAAGTTATAATTTAGCTTTTTTTTAAACTCCCCCTTTTATGCAATTTTATAGAAATAAAAGTTTGCACGTAAATCACTTTGGGTCTCTTAGATTTGCTCTGCATGTGCGAACGGGTTTCCAGGAAGGTAGTAATGACCCTGGAATGGATGAATGATGTTCTCATTCGAAGAAAATTGAAATTTAACTCATCTAGAAATCAGTAAGATTCCTGTTTTAGAATAAGAGGATCAGTGGAAGAGGCAAATCGGTTATTTAATCAAATAATTTCCAGACTGTCATGTATTGTCCGGTAAACAAATCAAGCACAAATCAGGGTCAAACAGCCACAGCTTCCATTCAAAATATCAATGTATTTCATATTAACAAAAATCATTCAACCGAAGTCATTAGTTTTAGTTTGAAACTCTAGACTAAACTAACGAAACTCAACTGAATTAAGCTACAATCTACTCTCAAAGAAAAAGGTAGATACAATTTCGAGAATCATAATAAATAAAAATATCCAATCATATAACAATTCAGCATTGATTTTATGTTTGAGAACCGACTATTATGTTAAACCCAAGAGGGCAATAAAAAACATTATTTGATAAAGTAATGTTTAATGAAATGATTGGCTTTATCGGAAACCAATATTCTTTATTTGATTCTTAATACTTTGTTACTGAGCAAGGATACCATTTTTAAAGGGCTTTTCTGTCATATCTTGATAATAAAAAGTGCTAAGCATAGAAGGAATATTACAAGGGTATACACTGGACAAATCTATTAGACTTTTTGTGATGATTTTTCAGAAGTATGAGAGCTGTTTAAATAAGGCAGAGTTTTAGCCTCATCCTGCATCCTGCATCGTGTAGTACACATGGGCTAACGAGGTGCTATTATCCTCTCATGACCTCCAGATGAGGAATCATACAGTCAGATGAAAATCAAACATTTTTGTTACGTCCCCTGGCAGGGTCTAGGAGGTTTAAGGGACAATCATAAATTTAGACAGGGAATCGAGGAGTCAAAAAAAGGCGTTGGATTAGGTTTTATTCTGCCATTTTTTTTTAAAGAAATGTTTCTGTAAAACGGTAAAAGCTTCTGGGAGAGCTCAGGCCAAAAAAAAGAGAAGTGGACTTACCTAACTCAAACTAAAACCTAAATATACAAGCCTACAAATTAAGCTACCTGACAAAAGGAAGCTCTCCCCTACAAAAAACATCTGAACAGGTTTAGATGGCAGCGAATTAACAGCCTTTTAGATGCTACAACAACCACAGATGTGTATGGCAGGCCCTGAAGTACAGCTTCTTGAGGCTTAAATAGTGTGAAGGTGATCGCTGATTGGGCTGAGACTCCGGAAGCAGCATCCAATCTTGCAGGCGGAGCCTAAAACAGAACAAGGTGTTACTTGGGTGCAAAATAAACAAAATTACATCCATCTTGGGGATGTAAAAGCTGCAATTTAGTCGTCCCTCGTTAGGTGAACATGACTGTACGAGCTTATTTACCTCAGCCTCGTGAATGGTGCATGGGCAACAAGGAAATTCTTCTTCTTCTCTGACTTACTGTAACTTCAAAAAGAGGAGTCGGATCAGTGCCATCTCTATTGGGCTGAGTCCAATGTGTGGTTTTTGGTCATACAGCACGAGCAGTGAGATCAAATCAGATCATTATGTCGTTTAGTAAAAGAACAGATAACGGGAGCTGTTACATTTTACACCCTGTGGTTTTATTGTTCAGTTTGAGCTTAAGCTGATAACAACGACAGTGTTTGCCAGCCCTTAGTTTTTAAACCTTTGTTTTACCTTTATAAACGATAACTGAAAACATGTCAGAGTGGAATACCATGCAGTGACCCTCAGCCTCTTTTTAGCATGTCTTACACAATAGTAAACATTAAGTTTTAAAAGCTGCAGAAACAACTTAGCCAGATGTGTACCTCTGCTGATCTCAATCTGAGCATTGCAGGCCCACAGCAGGAAAGCAGTTCTCCCATGCTCCAATTCTGATGTGTCTGAAATCAAAAAATTTCCCAAAAAGTCAGGAAGAAATTAGGCAGAACAGTTTGATTTTGCAGCATTTTGGTTCAAACTTTATACCACCGGGTTTATCTTAGCCTTTCTTTGGCCCACAACCTATAGGGGCCCCTTCACTGACACCTGGTGGGCCCCCTACGCAATTGTAGACATGGACATCTCTGTGCATATGTAATGGTGCCAAAAATTCCACCTGATACTGACTGACCTTACGGTATTTATACTGCAACACATGCTAGATTTCAACATGATGGTGAGCCATTTAGACACCGACAGCAAAGCAGACAGTGGTACTTTTAAGTACTACATTAATAACTGTGTATCGTTCATTACATGATTTCATTAGGAGGGCCACTGCCGAAGGCATGGCCCCACTATTGCACATATTTATTCAGCGTATTTTTATAATTCTCCCTGCTCCAAAAATTGCCACCAAACTAGTCCCGCACGGTTTGTAGGATCGCAAAGTTGGCACACACGTCTGGACCGTCGGGCTTTCATCACTGCAATGGCTCGTAGCAGGCCAACTGTACTTTAACCACTACAATTCAATGGACGACCCAAATTACCCTTGTGCATCATACGCTGTGCACGTCTATTTCCCAGCTTTCAGCTCTCTGTGCCCATGGGCTTGCCCTTTGTCTGTCCTTCAGGAGCCCTCACAGGCGTAACCCATCAGTCTGGGGAGCCAGAACGTCACTTCTATGGGGGCCCAGTTTTGTTGGCCCCACCATTAGCTGGGTTGCCCAACCAGGCAGTAGGTGGCCCCCCTCAAAATTTCTTTAGAAATGTTCTAGTTTATGCTAATATGTTTCAAACCGCAGTAAGATCTTAAAAGAACAATGTATTTGAGTATTTTATTTTTTACAACTTGAATTATGGGTTATGATGAACCACTATGAAGAAGACTTATGTCCTATAGATACACTATAGAATTCTAAACACTATGGAAATTTACTATGTGCTGAAGGGAACTATAGTTGGTATTGCCACTAACTTATATCTATCACTGTCTGAGCTTTTTTTTTTCTACGAACAACTGCTGGTTCTTAACACAGACACTTTCCTTAAAACACAAATACAATGGAAGAAAAACACATAGTTTGTTCATTACTCGATTTGGATTTAAACTATACCACTAAGGGGCACCTTTTGTTCTTAGTGAGAAAAATAAATTATGTGACATTTTATCTCCATTAAAATAAGTAACTATAACATTTTATATTTTTTAAAAGCTGCAGAAATATTTCTTTAAAGGTATTTCTTCACCTTCCTCACTCCAGATTAAGGTCCATGGGAGATCGGGCTTTCGCTGTCGCTGCCCCCCGTCTCTGGAACTCTCTCCCAGATCATTTGAGAGCTCCACAACCACTGATTGATTTTAAAAGAGGCTTGAAGACTTTTTTATTTAAGCAAGCCTATTCTTCCTCCACATGATTTTTATGATGTTGATTTTTATTTTTGATTTTTTTTGCACTGTGTAGCACTTTGAGATTTTTGTTAATGAAAAGTGCGGTACAAATTGGATTGATTATTATTATTATTATTATTAATATGTTGCATATTTAAAAACATTACAAGAGAAAGCATAATTTTATATCCACAGTGGACAAACCAATAGTCTATTGTTTGTAATGCTACTCTCTAACAAATAATCCAGCATTGTCAAAGCTTTGTTTTAGTCAATACTGTCCACCCAAAGCAAGCTCTTAGAGTATACAGTATATAAATGCATTTTGTTTATTTTGAGCAAAGGATAATCAAACTTGTTTTAGCACATTTTCTTAGGATGCATAATACCTGGAGGCTTAGAGATTTCAGTGTGCATTTATTTACTCAGAATATGCGTGATTTACAAACCAAACAAGAATCTGATTGTTAGAACCTGTTTAATTTAATATTTTTAATAGCACAAAGCTGCCATCTCTGTTGGCAGATCTTTGTCTTTGAAAGAAGTCAGGTGTGATGTTTATGACACACTGGTCCTGGCTTTTGTTTGTGTTGATATATTCTGCTAACGTCTCTGACAGATGTTAAAGAGATGACGAATAGGGAAAAAAACTTTGCCTACAAGTCACAAGCAAAATAAATTTTACATAATTTATTTATTTTTTTTTGACTTCGTCACAACAACATTAAAAAAGGGAAATACTGGTTTTGCCACCATTCTGTAATCACACTAATTAAAGAATAATTCTAAGTAGGTTTGGTGAAGCTTTTACAACAGATTCTGCAGAAAACTTGCTTTCACTTTATGAGGCTATTGTCTGCTTAGTGGCTAACAAAATTGATACCTCTAACCCCTAAAAACACAGATTTTTATTATATCCACCACCCAAAGTTTCACTATAAAACCTGGTTGGGTGAGCACATTCTACATTGTGCACTTTAGATTTGGGATGTTCTGATTGCAGGTTCTAGCCGATCACTGATTACCAATCTATATGAAGCCTGCTGATTCTGATTTTAATAGATAAAGAATGTTTTTGAAAAACTTACTTAGTTCTTATATCCATCTGTTAGGGTTTATTATTTATACATCATGTGCACTGTTAATTTGTTTGTCAGATTAGACAGAGCAGAAGGCCTTCCTTCACATTGTGGAT
>NW_015152199.1:83126-95961 GCF_000732505.1 Cyprinodon variegatus
TCCATCCATCCATCCATCCATCCATCCATCCATCCATCCATCCATCCATCCATCCATCCATCCATCCATCCATCCATCCATCCATCCATCTTCTTCCGCTTATCCTGGGTTGGGTCGCGGGGTACCAGCTTCAGTAGGGAGGCCCAGACGTCCCTCTCCCCAGCCACTTGGGACCGCTCCTCCGGGGGAATCCCAAGGCGCTCCCAGGCCAGTCGAGAAACATAGTCCCTCCAGCATATCCTGGGTCTCCCCCTGGGCCTCCTCCCGGTGGGACATGCCTGGAACACCTCACCAGGGAGACGTCCAGGAGGCATCCTAATCAGATGTCGGAGCCACCTCGACTGGCTCCTTTCGATGTGGAGGAGCAGCGGCTCTACTCTGAGTCCTCCCCAGATGTCTGAGCTCTTCACCCTATCTCTAGAGAGAGCCCAGCCACACTACGGAGAAAACTCATTTCAGCTGCTTGTATCCAGGATCTCGTTCCTTCGTTCATGACCCAAAGCTCATGACCATAGATGAGGGTAGAAACGTAGATCGACCGGTAAATCGAGAGCTTTGCTTTTTGGCTCAGCTCTCCCTTCACCACAAAATACCGGTGCAGTGCACGCTTCACAGCAGACGCCGCACCAATCCGCCTATCGATCTCCCACTCCATCTTCTCCTCATTCGTGAACAAGACCCCAAGATACTTAAACTCCTCCACTAGGGGCAGTACATCTTCCCCAACCTTGAGAAGGCACTCTACCCTTTTCCGGCTCAAGACCATAGTCTCGGATTTGGAGGCACTGATCCTCATCCTGGCCGCTTCACACTCGGCTGCTCTGTGGGGTGGTGGTCCCTCTATTTAAAAAAGGGGACCGGAGGGTGTGTTCCAACTACAGAGGAATCACACTCTTAAGCCTCCCTGGTAAGGTCTATTCCGGTGTTCTGGAAAGGAGGGTCTGATACTCGAATCTCGGTTTCAGGAGGAGGAGCAGTTCTTATAAGATCATAAATTGAATATTTTAATCTTATTACTGAAAGGCATTAATCTGTACCCGTAAAACAAGAAAAACTTCTGAAATGACTGCTCTGAAATAATAAATCGAAGATTAGAGCATTGAATTTCAGACCTTGGCAGAGATAGACTAGATCTGTGAAAAAGATCGGTTTCACATATAAGAATTGGCCGATCACCCATCTCCAAAAAATTAAGTCCATCAAGTACAGTAGGGTGTTAAAAAGAAGGAGATGAAATCTGCTTTCACATGAGTTAGATGACATTCCTCAAATGGGGCCTCATGTATAGAAGAGTGCATAGCTTTCATATTTAAAATAAGCTGTAAAATGAAATCCTTACACTTGCAGTGAAAAAAAAAGAAGTTTGATGTGTGAAACCATGTGTAGATTTGTTACTGTGTGCCCTTTACTTAATACATCCCTGTTTGCGGAAAATAAAACTCGGCTGGATGAATTGCTTGGAACAGTTTCCCCAAAAAAATGTTGATGCAAAGCAGTATAAATAAAATTTATTGAAATCAACAACTTTTTGAATGACATCAGCTACTCATTAAATCAGCTGTAAATACAGTCTTTTAGATTAGTTAGGTACTAAAAAGTTTGGATGAACCCAAAATAGTTCTGTCCGCTGCTGCACTCAGCACGGATATTGCCTGATGTTGATCTTTGTAATGACAAGTCAATATTAGGAATTAATATTGACCCCCTGTTTCTCTAAGAAACGTGTCACCACACAAAGGTGGTAAGGTACAGGTACAGTTAAAGTTTAAAATGATTCAGGACAATAACGTAAAATAAATAAATAGAAAAGCCCTTGTGCAAAAAGCCTGCTTTGAGTCTGTTCAGTTGAATTAAAATAAAATTGAGTTTATTTATATATAGCCATTTAACAACAAATATCATCTCAAGGTACTTTACAGGCACAATTCAGATTGGTAAAATGTTTGCATCTAAGGAAGGTAGCTGATTCCATCGAGTCACTGACTTTGCAAGATATGCCTCCTGCTTGATGAGCATGTGGTGACAGTGGACATTTGCTTGCATTGTCTATACACAATCCCACACAACAATCATGCATTCAAATATAGTGGAGAGGAAAAACTATGTTTTAACAGGATAGTTAAAAGATAGTTTAATGGGATAAAAAAGAGAGCCCATACAGTTAGTCACAGCACAAGTAAAAGCTGAGCCCATAACTATGAGTTGAGCTGCCTAAACCGCCATTTTTGAAGACACCTTTACACATCACAAATACATGCAAAGCTATTTAATATAAATACTTTCCATTTATAAAGTAAATTTTACAGGTAGGCAGTATGGAACTAAATTGCTGAACTCTCTATATTTTCTTTACTTGTTTCTGTAAAACTCTTAAAAAAAAAACACAGGTTTTTGCTTCAAGCTATCCAAAGGTCTCTCTGCACTGCTTTGCCAGACAGCAAAGAAAAAAAAGCAATCAGAGGGATTCAAACCGGCGGGTGTTCCTGCAGCTTACAGAAAGAGACAACAGCCACAGCAGCTTGGCCGGTTCATGGGATGGGAACCAGCTCAAAGGCCAGGAAGGCAGGCAACGACTCAGCAGTCCATGGGTCAGGGCCCGCATAGTGCAAGAGGACTTTGCAAGTGTCTGGCTAGCAAGGAAACTGGGTGATATTTTAGTTGATTGATTTTCAAAGATTTAAAAACACCTTATCTGTTCTGACAGAACGGCAGTACCAGCAAGGTTATGCTAGGTTTTCAGCTTAAAGCTTCTTCTTCGAAGAGGAATTCAGTCCTTTTTGCCAGCAAAATAAGGTCTACGGTTCCAAAAACGGCACCTCTTGTAAGATGATATCCAGCTGGGCTGTTGTGTCTCTTCTAGCATCAGACCGAGGAAAAAAAAGGGTTTCACAGTGGCTTTAAAGGGAAATTGTTCAGGATCTGATCCCACTGCTTAAAGCTTGTTCTTCTGTAGACCTTGAGACATATTTGAGTTTTTCATCTCAGCCTCATTTAGTTTCTATTTTCTTTCAAATGTTTCTCATGTGATTCTTCTAAAATACTAAGAGAAATTAGGTGAACATAGTACAAGAGTCATAGTTTGGATTTTAAGAAGATACCTTGCAAAACTTGAATCTACACGTTACCCATTCACACACCCACGATTGCCACTCACACACCATGATGGCAAGCCACATTGTAGCCACAGCTGCCATGGAGCTCACCAGACTCTCAGACCACCATCACTTCCCTTACAGTGTAAGTCGCTTCCCCAAGGACACACCAACAGTGAAAGCCGGAACCCGACCCACAACCCTCTGGTTGCAGGGAAAACTCCTGCATCCGATGCCACTGTCACCAAACCGAGCATTAGAGAAAGAAAAAGCTGGATATGTAAATTGGGAGAGTGCCTCCACTTTGTGAGCAAAATCTGTCCAAATCTGTCCATCTTTTGTTATGTTTGTGCCTATGTTTCCCCTTCCAGAAAAATGTGTGGTATTATCAGCGAGTTATGATCAGAAGATGACGGAATACAACACAATAATTCAATGACTCAATATCTTGGCTATTATTAAGAAAAACAGCCAATAACTGCAGCTAGCATATATACAAAGGAAAGAAAGGACACTGTCAGATTCCCTGTTGCACTTCAAATCTTCTGGTTGTTATTTCAGAGAGAGAGACAGCCTTTTTCTTCAATAAACAAATATAGTCTCTGAAGTCAAGAACCAACCTACTGTAATATTATTGTGTATACCCCAACCCTTCATTAATCCTGATTTAGTTTCTCTCACTATCTGTCCCAATTAGTTTTAAATTTTTTGGAAAAAATAAGGGTGAGTAATTTGTAATCTACATTCAATAAATGGATTAGCCTTAGATTATAAATATATCTTCTGTTTTTCTTGGTTTTGGCAATAATGTATTGACTCCTTGTTTCAAAGTTGGCATTAAATCATCTTTTTTAAGACATTCTTTTAATGTTTATTATTACGTCCCCCCCCAGACAACCTTGTTGAAATTAGAAGTCAAACCATCTTGACCATCTTGACATTTGTTTTACAGCAACATCTAATTCTTCTATTTGTATTTCAGTCGGAAAACGTTTTGAACGTAGAGTCAATTCTAGGAATGTTGAGTTTAATGCTTTTCAAAAAAGGATACTGAAGGCACAGTGAAAAGTTGAGAAAGTCTAAGAATTATACTTGAGCTCGTTGGGATATTTTCTGAAGCTTGAAAAGAGACTGAATTGAGCTTTAGTACATTGTACAGTATTGCTCCAGAGAAAAACTGAGACACAAGAGAAATAAACCTTAGTCTAAGTTTGGTGTCACACATATCTAATAGTTACCTGGGAGAAGTAAATGAAACATTTTGATGATCTATTTTCAAATGTTTCTTTCCTCTGGGATGTCAAAGGCTCTGTTAAAGCACAGCTGTAACCTGCTCCTTTGCTGTTAAGTTGTAATTCTGTTACAGAGCCAATAGTGACTTTTCTTGCTAAGGAGTCGGCAACACTGGTCCCACCAGAAGGAGGCCCAGGGTACAGCCTAGGACAGGCAGGGGGAACTATGTCTCTGTGTTGGCTTGGAAACGCTTCAAGCTTCCAGTGGAGATGGAGGAGGTGTCTGGAAGGAACAGTCCAATTTTTAAAGCATTGGTTAAAACCCTTGCCACCGTCCATAAATAACTTATCCCCAAGTGTACCCTTTGTTGTATCTTTTTTTCTAAAATGTGTGTAGACTAAGACATTTACATCTAATATCTCAACAACATAACACACAGAAATACTATTTGGATTAATAGCAACATCTCACCTTACCATAGACATGTGGAAACACAAACAGCATATTTCTCCTGCTCTAGTGCTGATATGGTGGAAACTTCAGTTCTTGGGTTTTGTTACAGTATAAAGGCAATGTCTTAGGGGTTTATGCAACTATTTCTCAAAGTTTTCATTTGCTACTGCCCTTGTGCCTTACTGCAGACACACCTTTGTGTGGAGCATATGGCTACTATGGAGTGGCGCCTTTTGTCAGTCTGCCTGTGGCAGCTGCCACCTTCTGGAGCCATATCCACCTATCCTTTGCTGCATCTGTGTGCTGAGTGTTGCAAGCTTTCTACAGCTCTCTCTGTAATTACTGTGTACCTCCAGGTGACAAACTCATCCTCACACACCCACTAAACACAAACCCACTTGCTACTAAACATACACTCACCCACATGTAAGCACACTTCCCTACACCAACAGAAATAATCCAAATGGTTAACCATCATACAAACAGGTTTCTGTATAACAGGATTGTGGCCTGTCTATTCTGATGCTAGTTGCAGTTGTGCTTTAAAGAAGGCCTCCATGTATTTAAGATTCCGTTTTAAAGATACAGTTGTTGTTTTTTTTAAATACCCTTTTGCATGTGTTGGCATCCAACCTCTTTACTATATATGGTGTGCCTGAAATGTCTTGGCAGGAAAGAGGAAATTGTGACACAAATCAAATTTGGTCAAACATGCAGGAAATCTTAACTTTTCATAGAGCAGGATGTCTCCTGTAACAATGATGAGTCAGTTAGTGGGTGTTTTTTTTTTGTTTTGTTTTTCAGCATACACCCCAGCAACACCTCACTTGGCAATATAAATGCCGTGCTTTTAACTTTGTTATTTGAACTTCACAAACAATACTGTCAGAGAGGTCAAGTAACAAAGTAAAAATATTTGTTACCTTATTTAAGTAGAAATTTTGACTCTCTATACTGTACTGGAGTAATAATTTTTTAGACAATTTTTTACTTCTGCTTTTTATTATGGCCTGTTGTTATAGAAAAAAATAAAATAACGGCACAAAAAATATTTTTTTTTATCCAGACAATTAATTTTTTTGTGGTTGAACTCGGTACTGCACCAAATTATTGTTCACCACATACCAAAAAAAATTGTTTTTCAAGATGATGCAAAGTATATATATTAAAAGGCTAGTGCAGTAACCAGTATAAGGATTAAAGCATCTGTCCATAACATTTTTCCTGCATTACTTTAACTTTTATACTTTAAGAAGTTTTAAAAATGTACTTTAGAAGCAACTTAAGTATTTTACTAAAGGAACTATATTCATTCTTACTCAGACACTAAAAATCATTGTATTGAACTATTACCAGAGGTGTATGCTGTAGATGAGCAAGCATTTCGACAAATCTTTCTGAAAAATATTTTCCTGTCCCTAAAATTGCCTTGCTTCTTCACTTTGCTATTGATCAAAGTGGAAGTGATTTTAAAATAATAGTAACTTAGCTACAGACTGGTGGACCATATGTACTAACAGAGGCAGGGTAGAAGATTCTAAGGTGGACAGTGCACAAAGGTTGCAACATTTCTTCAGTGTAAATAGAAACAGTTCTTATTCTGGTCTTTACATTAATTTAGGAACAGATCATACTGTATATGGTGAGGAAGTCTAGGGTAAGTCACCACATCTGTACCTTAACTCATGATGTCTTATACAAAGTTTCAGATGCACAAGTGTAGAGAACACCACCACTCGAGTCAACAGCAGTCAACTCCAGTACCTTGCAACCTAACAGGGGAGTCTGGGTTTCGGTTTTGCAAGGAGATCAACAGTTGCTGTACTTCATTGTGTCAAGTTTTCAGTTTGGTGCAGTTGTAGTGAATTGATTCTTAATACATGAGCATAACAAAACATTTTTGTAAGTCTTTGCCCAAATTTGCATAAATGGTTTTAAAGCGACTCTTTGGTTTTCCAACATTACCAGCATGCAAATTACAGTAATAATGGTTAAATAGTTCCCTTGTTTCCATAATGGGTCCTTGACTGGTCCTTGGCAGGTCCTTCGCTGATAAGCAACAGGTCCTTGTGGGCAATGTCATCCCCCACAATGATGTTGTCAGTGATGCCTTCTGTAACATTATTAGGAGCATACATAAAAAGCAGGTCTCAGAAATTCAGACAAGGTAAAGATTTTTATTTTTAAGCAGAACTGAATGAATGTTTTTTGAACTGCAAGGGAATACTTGAAGAGAAACACAATTTCAACTTTTAAATCACTGTTTGATGCAATGTTGTCTTTCGATGAGAAATAGGTCTGTTTATGAAAGGACAATATAAATACCTTGCTGGAAAGACATGGTTTATGAACTTTTTTAAAACTAAATAAAGATGGTGTCGTGAAAGTATTTCACTGCAAAAATGTCTGATGTTTTAGGGGCAGGTAATGAAGAAAAGTGCTTGGAATATGCTCTTGTACTTTTGCTAGTTTGTTTCAGCCTTTCTTGAATCTCATTTGCAGGGGTTGGTAATCTTAAAGATAAGAGCTGTTTATTTGATTTGATGATATAACGTTACTACTAGCTAAGGGTGGTGTGTAGCAGCTCACAATGGTGAGAAAGTGATTAAGTGGAAGCTGTAATTTAATAGTAAGAAATCTTAATAGACTCCTGGGGAAACAATGACTGAACAGTAACATGGAATTTCTGTTTAGCATATTTTGCTATGTCACCACACTCTCTTCGATCATATTGTAACCATTAAAAGCAGCTACTTAAAGAAAATAAAGTAAATTAATGTATGACCAAGGGCTGTTTTTGTCCAACATCAGTGTTTGACCTCAAATATTTACTTTTGCAAAATTGTAAAAATATAATCACTCTTATAAATGAAGTTGAAAGGTTCCTCCTAAGAATAAAAGCATTCATAACTGCAATGATTGAGCTAACCATCATTGTTTTAGTATTGGATTTGTCAGTGCCAAACAAGGCAAGGCAAGATAAGTTTATTTGTGCACCACAATTCAGTACATTGAACTCCATATGGTGCTCGTTGAAATCCCTGCAGACATCGTGTTCAGTATGAATGTACCTTGAGTATCTCCTCCAGAGCTCCACTTACTGAATCCTGTCTTTTGCTCCAGCCCCTGTTCCCTGGTGATTAATTTTTCAATAAACTATTTAAACTTTCTTATGTCTTCTAAATGTGTACTTTATGTGGGTCATAGGTATTACTAAAGGCATAACAGATGCTTTATAAATCAAATCATGACCCTTCATTTACAATGACTCCTGTTCTCTGTTGCATCATTCTAGTAAATCCCCTGCCTCTGTTACACTGCAGTATGACCGACAGCTATCTTCCATCATGCGGCAATATACAGATCAAGTCTTTTGCAATGGAGGACGCTAAAATGTGTCAATTTCTAAAAAAAAAACCAACAACAGATGAGCCAGACAGGAAATAAGACATGGTTAGAGTAAAAATAAAATATGATGTGCACAGATCGATCCTGCACACACTGAATGAGGACTGCTACTGGAAAAAGTGTGGTGGATCAATAACTGGAAATGGGATGCAGGATTTTATGAAGCCAGGTTGAGGCTAGCTGAGGACCAACAGCTAATCCATGTTCCACAGATTGGTTTTGGGTTATTTTTTGTTTATTTATTTTACTGTTTTAGCAAGTTTAAAAAAAAAAAAAAAAAAGTTGAACATTTTAATAGAAAAACTCTTTACTTAATGGGGAACACACTTTTGGTCATTAAAATGAATCTTCAATTAGTATCAAAGATAAATAAAGTTAAATGGAAAGTATTTCATGGCAAATTAGATTGGTTGGTTTAGCCAAAAGATTGAACACATAACTTCCAACCCAATTAAAACCAAAACTTAATTTGCACAAGCACTTTCGCTGTCTGCTTGAGCTTATTTCACCAAAATAGAAGAAAAACTGTGTATCTTAAATTAGTGTTCTCTTCTGAGACATTTTACACTGATAAACTTACAAAGGGTTTTGTTACACACGCCAATGATAGGTGTGGCTTGGGAGAAGCTGGCTGCACACAGCTGAGACTAATCTTCATCTGGATCAGTATTTAAAGCCTGGCTTCCTGTGTCCTCACTGCCTGATGGTCACTGTTAGTTGGTAGATATGCCAACTTCTCTCCCTTGAGGAAATAATTACTTCATCTTTTGAAAGATTATTTGTAAATAATAATTTTACCTGTACTCTGTCTACCCAGGATCCATTTCCAAATCAGTCTCCAGCTACCAAGCCACACCACCCACCTCCCTCTCCTCCAGCTGCTGCAGAGAGCTTGCCTTCCACCTCAAACTGCCCCCTGCTTCCAGAGACGCCTTTCTTCCCTGTCTGCCTATGAACCAAAAAATAAACTTTGCTCCTTTCTCCTAGCCTGGATATCTGCATTCTGGGTCCAGCACCTAGCTCCTCACAAAAAAAGTTTTATGTGAATGTCGATCTTACTTGACATGCATATTTACTGCTTCCTACAAACATCATAAGGTACTCATCGTCTGGGGTTAGAACAACAACAAAATGCCAGATTAGTAAGCATGTCAATCAGCAAAGATTTAATTAAAACAATGCTTTTTATTTAATCAATGTGCGCGTTACATAACAGCTGAAACTTGATGATTCATTCCTAAAGAAAGTTTTTCTTTTATTTAGGATTTTTAAGCATATTTTTTGCTCTGAAAACAGCTAAAACTGTTTAGTTTTAGTTTTCAACACAATGAATTTCAGAGTTAATAGTTCTGTTTAGTAAATCTTCAAAGTATAGAAAAAAAGTTTAAAAAGTGCATGAAATAATAATTGGATAAACAGATGAATGGAAAGACTGACAGATGGATGGACAGATGGCAGATGACAAAAAGATGCCAATAAAAAAATGCAGAACTTGTACATGACTAAGGTCAGAACAATGGGCTATGATAGGAAGTATGCAGACTAATTTTCCATACTCCATCCTTACTGCCAGCACTCTTGGACATCTCGTATCATGTAGAACGCTGATACACATTTGCTTTGCCTAAGGAGTACATGCTAATTTGATGATTTGGGAAGTAGTGCTGAGAAGACTTTAAAATCAAACAAAAACATATTTACATATACAAGGATCATGACAAGATGACTGTATTACAACTGGATGAGTTGATAAATTGACAAATAATGGTTAGTAGAAGGGACAGATATTTACTTTGGAAAATATAAAGATGATTGAGACCTGGGGAATACTTAGATTCCAGAATTTTCTGGAGTTTTGATTTTATGTAAGCAAAATCAATCAATTTGCATCTGCATGCCTAAACTAATTGATCTGGATACAAAATATGGGTATATTTTGCAAGTACAGGGATTAACTTTTTAATCAATGAACTTCAAGTTTTATTTTTTTTAATTGATCAAAATGGCAAAACACTTTTGCAATCTTTTACTTCCACTTATTGTTTATAAAAGTGATGAAATCTGACGAGGCAAGCTTTGTCATGATCATGGCTCTGGGGGCTGGCCTAATTGCTCATTTTATTCACCTGACTAACCCTGCCTAGTTTACAATTTCCAATCAATCCACTTGCTCCTGCATGTATATATACGGCTCAGTCCCAGCTATCGGGCCAGATTATTGAGGTTGTTGTTAATGATCTAGTCATGTTCTCCTTCTGAGGGGGGCCAGTGGTGAGAAAGGTTTTTTGTATTTTGTAGTGTTCCTCATTTCCTGATCATGTCCTGTCTCTTATCCACTGAGTGTGCCCTGTTCCTGCTTTGGCTCAGTGGAGTGAGCGGTTTTAGCATTTTGTTCCTGTTGTCTGGACCTGTTCTGCCTCTCAACTACTGGGCTTGCCTGTTAACATATGAGCACTCTGCCTAAACTCTCTGTGGACTCCTGGAACCCTGGACCTGCCTGTTCCTGTTCTCATTGGTATCCCTGATCGGGCTTCGGACTCATGCTTAGCCTCCATGACTGCAGCATCTGGTTCAATCTGGACGGCGCCTGTCACATCTAATTGGCAGCCCTCCTACCACCGCTGCAAATCTGCAGCAGATCTGCAACAGATAATAAATGCTTTGAATTATCCCACTGTCTGTCTCGTCTTCCATTCTGGGTCCTTCTCTCCTGAATCCTGACAAGCTTCAAATAATTCTTAAGGCAGAAGGAGTCTTTTTATATTGACTGTCCTTTGTATTGCTCATAAAGGATTAGATGTCAAAATAATGGAGTACAATGAGTTGAATAACACAAATTTTAGACGTTATCATAAGATTTTTCCCTCTTCTTTTAGAAGGTCATATTAGGCCTTAATAAGCAATTGATGAACAAAGCCAAATATGTTTCTAACTGCCAGGCAAATGAAACCCATTGAACCGTCTTCTTTTTGTTTTTAGAAAGCTTTTAAACAAATAGTTTAGAGGAAAAACAACATAATTTCACCAGAAACTACAAAACCACAAACAAAGGTAAAAGGAAATGTAACATAAGAAGAATTAAAGTAGCTGCTCTCTTCATGTTGGATAAAGCCTTTTGAACACAAAGGTAGAATTTTGGAGCCTGAAGAAACATCACATCTACATGCATCCCGGTTGGAGCATACATTTTTCTGCCTCCACAGTTTTACCAGGGTTTGGAAAACAGCATCAATGCTTTTAAAGTGGGACTAAAATTGAGTTGATGTGTCCTTGTGTAAAAATGAATAGCAGGGAAATGCACAATAACAACAGCAAAAAAAATCCTGTGGGTTATAAAGTCAAGGAAACGAACAACAGATCAAAAGGAGGAAAGTGCTGTCCCAGTGTCCCAAGTTATTTATTTTTTCATTGACATACGACTGCAGCGACAGAGAGAAAGAGAGAATATGAAAACAACAAACAAGCACTGAATTACAAATACTCAATGGGAAGCAAAATTGTGACAAAGATAAAAACGAAAGTAAAAAAAAAAAATAAAAAATAGAAATAAAGATGCGTTTGGAATTGACCTACTTCCATGCATGAAAGTGTCAATATTCTGCACTTTTTGGTTCTGTTTAAGTTTTCTTTTTGAGTTTTCAGTAATATTTTGTTTAATGTATTTCTGTGTTTTCTAGTTTTTTTGGTTTCATTTCCATTTTGTGTTATTCTAGTTGCTTTTGGTTGAGTTCTTATGTATTTCTTGTTTACCCTCTGTTGCCCACTTGTGTCAGTCTCCTTCTCCTAGCTCCCTTCTTGATTCCTCTGTCCACACCTGCTTCGAATCTGCTGATTACCCTGGTCTTTGTTCAGTCTCCCATTTATACAACTCCAGTTCAGTCACTGTTTGCTGGTTCATCTCCGTTTCCTGGCTCCCCATGTGTGTTCACCCTGACGTTACTGGATTTTTTGGTTCTCAGTATTTTGTATTTTTGCCTCTGATGAATGGATGTGTAAATTAAAACTGCAAGATACCACTTTAGCTTCCGTCTCTGCATTTGGGTCCTCGAAAAACCTCCACTCAACCATGACAGAAAGTCGGCTTTCTTCATGTGTGTTGCGCATACATACCAAACTAAGTTAAATACCAAAAACTGACAATGAAATTGCATGTGAACTTCTCGTGTTGTTTTTTTCTACTAGAAAGCTGGAATTTGTGATGTTATGAGATGAGCTGAGGCGAGTGATGGATTCTCATTTCCACAAAGCGCAGGTCGAGGGCGTGATTCATTTAGGGGAGGGGCTAAAATTGATGAGGCCCGAAGCTTCTCTACTGTGATAAAATGTGAACACTTCAGGAAGTTGTTCAGAATGTGTGAGAACTCCGACAGCCATTTAAATAGCCGCACTACTCAGCCAAGATGTGGGAGTTGGTAGGAGAGTTGCTGTCAGTTGGATAGAGGTGAGATATATTCTACGAATAGATTGGTTGGAAAAAAAACAATCAAGTGGTTAAAACTATGTTAGTTAGACCAAACAATGTAATGATCAAAATGTGAACAAGCCACTGGTTACAGTTTTAACATCAGTGCTAAGTAGCATTGCTTTCTGATGAGCAGTTACCATTGCTAGTCATTGACTTCCACTTATGAGGTTGTTGGTTTGAGACC
>NW_015152200.1:0-1160 GCF_000732505.1 Cyprinodon variegatus
CTGTTGATGAGCAGTGGAGCGTGGTTAGGCCGCTTCTTCCTGAAGTCCACCATGATCTCCTTGGTCTTGGCAGTTCAGAGAAGTTCAAAATCTGGTGAACTGGAAAGTGACCTGAGATGAAATGCAGCTATAGAAATAAACTTAATAGAGTTGAACTGAGAGAAGGTACTGTATCGTTCTGTTCTGTATTTTTTAACACGTTTCAGTTTTTGCACGATGCAATGTGTGTTAAAATGTTGCTATTTAGGTTATGAACATGCAGTTAATGTGTCAAATGAATATGAGTGAATAAATCGGATCTTTTGCTGCTTGACATGGACGTTTCTCCACATGAAGGTCTGCAGGTTTTCAGTTCATCATCTGCTGAAAGGAGACTCAGATGCTGAGGAAGGAACTGCATGTTGAAGAGCTTCAGTGTTTCTCTGTTTTGCTGTACAGATAAATTCTACAATCTGCTTCCAGTAAAAAGAGCAACCAGCAGTCTGAGTCCTTTCTTCATTCTACCTGTTAACAGATTCAACCTGGGCGGGACTTTCAGGAACACAGCACACCTGTAGTGATTGCATATCTTCCACCTGCTGGATTCTGTCTCTGCCAGTTAAACTCGCTCCGGTCCCTGTTTGTCCTCCTGTCCCAGTACCTGAGGTACCCCCACAGATGTGCCCCCTCCCCCACTGCTGCGCTCGCCCCCGCGCTGCCTCATTAAAGCATCTGAGCGCGTCTGCAGGCAGCTGCAGCCTCCAGCGGGTCGTTCTGGGGGAACGTTTGAAGTAGCTGTAGGTGTTTCATTTCATTTGTCGCATAAAGAGGCAGGAGGGACGTTTACATCTGACCCGCATGCAGGAAACAGCAGAAACAAGGAGACCAGGAGGGGGGGGCAGAGGGAACTCTGTTTGAAGGGGCAGATTTCAGGACACAAAATAAGATGCTTCAGATCAGCCAAGATCATCATCACTTCTATGGTTATTATGCTGCATAAATACTTAAAGACGTTTCCAGGAACTAAATCTGAAAGCAGCCCAGAACACGTGGAGCTGCTCCTCAGAATGTGGCGTTTCCAGGATCGGACTGGGAACGACTTTCAGCCCTGGAATGGGAAATGGAGCCCAGGTTAAAGGTCAACTGAATAAACTGATTCTGACTCTCCTTCATCCAGCTGT
>NW_015152200.1:3791-4842 GCF_000732505.1 Cyprinodon variegatus
TGAACCACGCCTCCACCAAAGCCAATCAGCTTTGAACCACGCCTCCACCAAAGCCAATCAGCATCCAGAGTTCATCTTTAAAGGCCTTCGATCTGCAACCTGTCTGAGCTGTGACATCATTCAGATGCCCCCTCCAGCCCCTCCTCCACCATCCTAGCTAAGGCGTCATTCCTCCTGGACTCTTACTCCGTTCCCTGTCTCGTTTCATCCAGCAGAAGGCCGCCATGTTGTGCCTGGTTCTGCCAGAGGTTTCCTCTCCACTGTCGCTTCATGCTTGCTCATCATGGACAGGTTCTCTCAAACCTGTGTTATCCAAGCTGGACTTCCATCTTCCAGGTCCCTGAGTGAAGCTCTAGTATCAGCAGACCGTCTCTCCAACCAGCAGTCTACAGACTGACCAACTCCATCTATCTCCACTCCACCACCAGTTTCAGGCCTGGGGGGAAACAGCCCTGTTCTTTGCTCCTATTAGTGCATTTCTATCAGAATTAAGATCTATGTTTCCTGCATAGACCAGGCTTTTACACATCAGTCTCTAAAAGATCTTCTTCTTTTGACGTTAATATGATTTAATTTCCCTCTGATAACTGCCAGCAGCTCCCCCACCCTTACAGCAGTAAATGTTGTGGAACAGTCATGTTCAGCTCTGCAGGTGTTAAAGTATCACTGTGATCCTGACCCCCCCCCCCCCCCCGCCGCTCCAATGACCTCACATGGACCAGAGCTCAAAGGATGAGTAACCAGTGAGAGGACCTCCAGGTGTTGGAAAACAGTCTAAAATGTGCAAAAGGTTTTGAGTCAGGATGACAGGTTGCATCTATGATTGCAGCTCTAGGTCTGTTTGATCCGTGATGAGTCATAAAGGAAAGTGAGTCCAGCCAAAAGCTGGCTGTGGTTTTAGGTTGATGTCAGCGCAGATGTGTCTGCCTGGTAAAACTGTTCCTGTAGATATAGAGATTATAGATAGATAGATAGATAGATAGATAGATTATAGATAGATAGATTATAGATATATATAGATTATAGATAGATAGATTATAGATATATATAG
>NW_015152200.1:5358-9385 GCF_000732505.1 Cyprinodon variegatus
CTTAAGGGAGAACTAGAACAGCTAAGAAGGCATAATATAGAAAAGATCCAAAGGACACTAAGTCATGACATATCAGGACAAAACCCGACAATACATGAATTCACACTGATAACTAAAACAAACAGAAACACGCTGCAGTCCTCCAACCAAAAAACACGCTGTGCTGCCGCTTCCTTTAAAGCTAAAGTCAAACAGAAGTTATTATATTAAACCCAGATTACATTTAACCCAAAATACCGGCGACTATATGAGATACCTGCTGTAGGAAGTCCAAATATGGGCAGAAAAACAAACCTCTGCGTCTGTCACTCAACTGAAAGCCTTTTATCTGCTGACATGATGTCATTTATTTCAGACTGCTGATGTCATCATGTGTAATGTTTCACTGCAACATGAGAGCGCGTCACGGATGCAGCTGACAGCAGGGAAGACAGGATGGAAACCTGAGATTATTAGATACAAATATTTATAAAAATTAAGTTACAACAAGTCAGACGCATGAGATGAAAGATTTCAGAAAAAATTAATAAAACCTGTCATAAAATTAGATTTAAAAAATGTGAAAGAGATGAAAAGAAAATGAAAGAAAATATGTCAGAAAAAGCGATGAAAAATGTCGAAATATGATATGAAACATTTCAGAAAATTAGGTGAAACATGTCAAAAAGGAGATTAAACATGTCAGAAAATGAGAGAAAACATGTCAGAAAATATTATGAAAAATGTTGAAATATAATATGAAACGTTTCAGAAAATAAGAGAAAATATAACAGAAAAAGAGATGGAAAAATGTCAAAAAAATTGATTTAAAAAATGTCAAAAAAAGATGAAATATGTCAAAAAATGAGGGAAATTTTGTCACAAAAAGAGATGAAAATTTAAAAAAAAATTTGATTTAAAAAATGTCAAAAAAAAAGATATGAAATATGTCAGAAAATGAGAGAAAATATGTCAGAAAATAATATGAAAAATGTTGAAATATGATATGAAACGTTTCAGAAAATTAGATAAAACATGTCAAAAAAGGAGATTAAACATGTCAGAAAATAAGAGAAAAAATGTAAAACAAATGAGATGAAAAATGTAAAAAAAAAGAGATGAAAAATGTGATGAAAACAAAATGAATCGCGTCAGTAAAAAGGTTGTTTAAATTACTCGCCCTCCATGTTTTTAAACGTCTCTTTTCAAACCTGCACTCAGATTCGGGTTTTTAAAACCTTTCAAACAAACAGGTTTTGAAAAGTTAAATATTTAGAAGTTATAATTTTTGAAAAGCTTAAATATTTGTGGATGAGTGATAAACATGTGATTATATGAGTTTGTGATGTCAGCAGATATATGATGTCCCCCTGGTGCGCGGTGGACCGGCGTGTCTCTGTGAGGACAGAGACAGCTTACATAAAGCGGACGTTTGTTTGTGCGTCGCTCTGGAACCTGATTCCCACTCATCGCCCCTAATTGCTGCTTTGCACAAACACTTTGTCTTCTAAAGTCCACCTTCTGACCAGTGTTTGCATGGTCTGTTTAATCTATCCTCCTATTTATACTCTGAGCACTTTACTGATGCAAACATGTCGGTTGTGAACGCAGCCCGACACAGAAAGTGAAGTTTCGCTCTTCCTCCCTGTCTGCGTTACACAAACAAGTGGCCGATGTTTTCTGTTGTGAGCGCCGGGTTGGATGACGGCAGGAGATGAATGTTTCATCCTGGGCTGTAATTGGAGAGATGTTTATGTAACTTTATGTATTTTTGATGATCTGCGGTTAAACAGACACTCCTTAATCTTGGAACGAGTTCATGGGACTAAAAGCAAAAACTGCGTTTATCGTCGCTGCTTCCATTGCAGCTCCAGAATCTGTCAGGAAACGCTGCCTCCATCAGTGACCGGCATGAAAACCGCTCTGCTCAGAGGTAGAACGGTGTGTTAGCGTGTTGGCTCCACGCCACGGCGGGAAGATGAGAAACAACTGCTGCTGCCAATCAAGCTGGGAAAGGTCAAAAGGTCATCTAACTGCCAAACGGCTGATTCTCAGTCTGTGTGCCGCGCGTCCTCATGCACACGTGAAACGTCATCAGCCCTAACTGGCCCCTCCCTCTTTACCCAGCATGCATCAGAGCAGACCTGTCCGTCCTCCAGACTGACAGCTGTCCCAGCATGCACTGCAGCAGCAGCAGCTTCCAGGTTTAAGTTAAAACTTCTCTTTTCTGTTACTGTTGTTCTATAAAAGTACGTTTTAAGATCGTTTGAGGCGAGAATATTATACTTTAAGCTTAACAATATGGAACATTTACTGATTTTTACTTATTTCTATATTGTTTTTCCAGTGTATAATTTTATCTAGAATTAATTTCACTCTTTACACGGGAAAAATATGGAAATAAATAGAAAAAATCTTAAATTAAGTGTATTTACCCTTAATTAGAGCAGGTAAATGAGATAGTTTACCAATGGAATGAATATTTCTACACTTAAAATAAGATAATTAGATAAAATGCACTTGAAATAAGACAATGTGGTTGTTTTTACTTATTTTAAGTGTAAATTGTCTTGTTCCTTTGGCTAAATGTCTCTTTTATCTCCTTAATTTGAGAACAAATGCACTTAATTTAAGAAAAAATGACTTAACTAGATTTCAGTTTCATTGAATCTGCTGCAGCTGCAGGTCGTCAGACCAAAACGCTTCCTGGTGTTGATCTGATCACAGAAGAGACGATGAGCTTTACTGGAACCTTCCAGCTGTTGTGTAATTGTAAATAAAAATATGCTGTTTCATCAATCAATTAGTGACTCAGCATTTATCAAAATGTTCTGTCTCATATTTATAAAGCCCGGAGCAAAGATGACTTCAGAAATAAGCAGAGATGGTCCTTGTGAAGGCCTCTTTCCTATTCTATTCAGTCTATTTCTATAGTTCCACATCACTGTGCCCCGGGTTATAGTGGAAAAACGATCTAGAATTAAGTAAAAATTCCTCAAATTAAGTGTATTTAACCTTCATTTGAGTAGGTAAATAAGATAGTTTGCCAATTTAATGATTATTTTTACTCTTAAAATAAGATAATTAGCAAACATGCACTTAAAATAAGACAATACAACTGTGTTTTATTTTAAATGTGAATGTTTCCATCGGCAAAATGTCTCTTCTACCTCCTCTAATAAAACAAAAACTGTCATTTACCTTCTCAAATTAAAGGTTAAATGTTTAATTATTTCTAGATTGTTTTCCCAGCGCACTGAAAAAAAAAACGTCATTATTCTTAAAATAAGCTAATTTTTTTCTTGAGCTGATGTCAGTGAGACACTTTGCCTTTTAAACAAAGATTCTTACAGATGGTTCTGATCCAAAAACCTTTTTTCTATATATTTTAAACTTCCTGCTCTTTTAAGCGTCTTTCTTCCAGCTGGTTTAGTGGAATCAGAACCTTTGGTGGGTTTCTGCTCCAGAAGATATTCTGGATAAAGTTCTGCTGAAACCGTTAGTCTCATCAGATCTGACTCACCGGATCCTTTAGAAGAGGCTTTTATCAGGAAGTGGATATTTTCCGTCTCTTCATCGGAGCCAGAATCAGCAGTTTTTCCACTGAGTCGACCCAGCTGTGTTTTTCTTCTCACCTTCTCGTCAATGTTTTGGTTCTAAAGTGTGAATTTCTGTTTTAACGGCGGTGCCGCCCTGAAAACAAACCGGCTGTTTCATTTCGGACAGAGAGAGAAGAAATGTTTGATCCAGCAGCTCATTAATCCTCCAGCGGTCTGAACCGGACCTTCAGGCGTCACAGGGAAAAACAGTTTCAGGACGAAACGGGAACCGAAGCTCAGAACTTCCAACCTAAACCAGAAGAATCCTGAGAGTTCAGGAAACTCTCAGAAAACCGAATCAAAGATGGGATTTTTAAAAGTTAGGATTGAAATAAATACAGAAGAACATCATAAAACTGTAACAGAACCAGAACCGAATCAAAGTGGAGCGTGAAGAATGCAATGGAAAAGCCCGAAATCTAGATAAGTTGTTTTTTCTTAAAATAAGA
>NW_015152200.1:10801-12029 GCF_000732505.1 Cyprinodon variegatus
AACCAGCAAGAACCGACCGTCACATAATGAAAACTAAAATCTACATAAGTCATTTTTTCCTAAAATCAGTAAATTTGTTCTTGAATTAGGAGGAAAATAAGAAAACTTACGTTTAAAATAAAAAAATAACCATTGCATTGTTTTATTTCAAGTGCATATTTATTAGGGCCATGTTAGAGATTTGGTTTTATGGTTATAATATTACAAGAATAAAGTTGGAACAACACGAGAATAAAGTTATAATAATATGAGAATAAAGTCATAACATTACGAGAATGAAGTTGTAACATTACGAGAATAAAGTCAGAACGAGACTAAAGTCGTAACACTGCGAGAAAAAAAGTTATAATATTACGAGAATAAAGTCGGAACATTACGAAAAGATGAGAATAAAGTCGGAAAATTATGAGAATAAAGTCGTAACATTACGAGACTAAAGTCGGAACATTATGAGAATAAAGTTGGAACATTACGAAAATAAAGTTGTATTATGATGAGAATAAAGTCGTAAGATTACGAGAACAAAGTTGTAAGATTACGAGAATAAAGTCAGAACATTACGAGACTAAAGTCAGAACATCAGGAGACTAAAGTTTGAACATTAGGAGACTAAAGTTGTAACATTACGAGAAAAAATCGGAACATTATGAGAATAAAGTTGGAACATTACGAAAATAAAGTTGTAATATGACGAGAATAAAGTCGTAATATTACGAGAACAAAGTCGGAACATTACGAGAAAAAAGTTATATTACGAGAATAAAGTTGTAACACCACAAGAATAAAGTCGGAACATTACGAAAAAAAGTTGTAACATCACAAGAATAAAGTCGGAACATTGCGAGAATAAAGTCGGAACATTGCGAGAATAAAGTCGTAACATTACGAGACTAAAGTTGGAACATTATGAGAATAAAGTTGTATTATGACGAGAATAAAGTCGTAATATTATGAGAACAAAGTCGTAAGATTACGTGAATAAAGTCGGAACCTTACGAGAATAAAGTCAGAACATTACGAGACTAAAGTCATAACATTGCGAGAATAAAGTCGGAACATTATGAGAATAAAATCGGAACATTATGAGAATAAAGTTTCAACATTAGGAGACTAAAGTCGTAACATTACGAGAATAAAATCGGAACATTATGAGAATAAAGTTTCAACATTAGGAGACTAAAGTCGGAACATTATGAGAATAAAGTTGGAACATTACGAGACTAGTCAT
>NW_015152200.1:15610-16357 GCF_000732505.1 Cyprinodon variegatus
ATGACTTAATTTTCATAATTTTACAAATTTAATATCATAATTTTAAGAGTTTATTCTTGTATTTTTACGACTTTATTTTCTAATTTTACAACTTTATTCTCCTGATTTTACGACCTTATTCTCATAATATTATGACTTTATTCTCGAAATAGAAGAAGAAAAAATCTCTAGCTCCTAATACTCCGTCGTACATCTGATCTAATTATTTTACTTTAAGAGTAAAAATATAAATTCCATAGCCATCTCATTAACCTCCTCAAATCAAGGGTAAATACACTTAATTTAAGACATTTTTACTTATTTCTAGACGGTTTTTCTAGTGGAGCCTCTGAACCGGACCTCCCTCCTCCTGCTGAGTCTGGTTTTGGTCATTTCTGTCACATCTTATCTCAGAAGGTTTCCTGTCTGCTTCTTCTTGCTCTATGACCCTTTCTGCTCTGTTTGCATGCTGGAAGTGGAGCAGGTCAGTGAGGAACATCTGAGCTCCTCCTGCTGCTCCATGCAGCCTCTCTGGGTGTGAAACCACACGGTCGTCCTCATGGTTTCCTCACTCTGCGGGTGTTTTTCCTTCTCACCGAGCTTCTCCTCCTCCCTGTCATGTTTGGACAGACTGCATACGGCGGTTTGGCCCAAACTCCAGCTGTGGTCAGCAGCTTTCTCAGCCTCGGCCCGGATTCTGAGAACTGCTGGTCTGCTGATGGAGCTTCAAAATCACTGAGTCCAAACCATCCAACAGAGTCACGATGA
>NW_015152200.1:18270-19752 GCF_000732505.1 Cyprinodon variegatus
GTCTGCCTCACGGACTAAAACTGGTAGTTGGTAGGTCGTCTGCTGTTCCAAAGCGAGTTCTCCTAATCTCAGAGGAACCAGAAGCTGTGGCCTGTCAGGATGGATCAGTCTCGTTGGTTAACGTCACGGCTGCTGTTTAATGAGCAGAAGCAGCTTTTTATTTAGTCTCATTCATATTTCAGACGCTGTGTTTGGGAGCCTGATGCTGCTTGGCTGCACTTAGAGGAACCAGCTGAAGGCTGGAGTCTGGGTGTCTGCTGCGGAGCCACCTTTGAACCGACGCTGCGGTTAGTCAGCAGCTTTCGTCACAGCTCTTACAGGAAGTTCTAGGAGCGAGGTGGTCCAAAGATAAACACTCTCAATCTGCTGCAGTTCTACGTGTTTTCAGCTCATCTGGACCTTAAAAGGCTCCATCCAGCATCCGTGGAGCAATGATGGATTCTTGTTTGTAAAGTGGAGCCTCTCATCGGCGTTAATCATGAGTTAGAAGCGTGTTCTGTCCGCTCTGTGGTCCAATCCGGCCCACTGGACTATGAAATATCAGCAGTTAGAAAAACCCAGAGCGTTTTTTCCCTCATTTATCCTCCATGATCCTGGTTGCATGTTTTTAAAGAAATGACATGAAACCTTAAAGTTAAATTCCAGTGGAAACGTCCCGACTCGATTGTGATGATATCAAATCAGTTTGATTTCAGCCTCATCTTGTATTGATTACAGGTAGAACCAACCTGTTCATGTAATAAAAACATCAACGCGTCACGAACGCAGCCCTGGTAGCTTCACTGATAACTCACTTCATTCACCTGCCGTTCCTTTCCCACTCTCTAATTATTGTTTATTGTATTCACCTGCTGCCTCTGCTAAATATACGGTTCAGCCCAGCTATCGGGGCCAGATCATTATTCGTTTCAATTTGTGCTACTTATTTGTGTGTTCTTAGTTTATTGGTGTTATGTTTTTATGTCAGTCATTAGTGGATTTACAGGGTTTATTGTTTGTCTGCTGGTTGTGTACCGGCTTTTCACCTCAGGGTTTTTTAGTCTGGCTCTTAAGAGGAGACCAGTTTAAAGTTCTGCAGGTATCCTGGTATCATGTCTTGTCTCTGTTCCTCTACCACTGAGCGCGTCTGTCTTAGCTCACTGCTGGACTTATAGAACTCTGAACCTGCCTGAACGCTCTGTGGACCAAGGGTTCGGATCGGAACCCCTGGTCGGGCAGTGGACTCCTGGATCTCGGAACTGTCCGGTTCTGAACTGTTTCTCTGAGTGGGATCGGATTCCTGCCTGCTCACTGGGATTGCTGCATCGGGGAACCTTTGGACGAACTCTGAGCCGCAGCTGAGTCACTTACTGTTAAACCAGGTTAGTGACTCACACAGATAATCATCTCCTGTCAGATGATCGTGGTCACTTACCTGAGTTTCTCCCTCCAGAATGTCAGTGATGGGGCGATGATCCGCAGGTCCGCTATTCCTCAGCAGCC
>NW_015152200.1:20846-22342 GCF_000732505.1 Cyprinodon variegatus
TTTATGGGAGACATTTATGGCTTAGAACCAACCAGCAGAACCTTTGGTCCTGTCTGCTCCTCCTCTAGTCAGCATTTTAACACATTTAAAAACTTTCTTTTGCAGAACAAACATGGATTTAACATTTACTTCTCTGTTTAAAATAAAATGAGATGATCCTACCATCAGAGGGCGCTCTACCCGACCTGCCTCATCCAATCCACATGCGGACAAGGTTACATGTTTTCTTCTGCTTTTCAAAGTCTCTTTAATATTTGATTCTTCAAGTGGGGATTTTCTGTTTTATTCTTCAGGACGATCAATGACTTAAGCTGATAGAAAGAAGCATCTGGTTCATTTTGATGTCATCTGAAATTAAAGGTAATGCTTCATTTAAACCAAAACGTCTGATTTACATGCAAAGTCTGTGGGAGACGGCGTTGAGGGGTCCAGCGGCGTGTCCATGTGCTCAACGCTGGACGCCGGAGCGTCAGCCAATCAGAAAAGCTGATCCAAGAGATTTTTTAGGGGAGGCAGACACTGCCTGTAAGCTGTCATGGCTTCTGCAGACATTCTGCATATGAGGAATAAATAAATATGAAGGAGTTAAACTCCAAAGGTTAAATAAAGCAGGTAGAATAGATTGTTATGTAGAAGAAAAAGAAAGCTGTTCTGATCATTATTGCTGCACTAAAATATTTTATGAACGATGAAGAAACAGTTTATAAATATAGTTAACTAGAAACATTAAACCTGTCGATGAAAAATATTCAATTGTATATTCTGGTTCTTTCTCTTCACTTCCAGCCGCTACGAACGGCAGCAGGAAATCCCCCACAGGCTGGCCGTAAAAAAGAGCTTCCAGAGGGGATTTCCAGCTCTGCCTCCTGGTGTTCTGTCAGATCAGCATACCCCATCAGACTAGCATACCCATGGTCAAAAGCTGTTTATCACTTTAAATTATAAATTTAGTTTTGTACACAAAATAAACTTTAAACTTCCTCATGGGGCGTGTATTACTAAAGGGATATACGCCCATTGAGGTAGTTTAAAGTCTATTTTTTGGAATAAAACTAAGAGATACAGTAGTAGCCATTAAAATTTCCCCACTTTCCTTGATGGGCCCTTGGCTAGTCCTTGGCTGGACCTTGGCTGGACCTTGGCCGGACCTTGGCCAGTCCTTGGCTGGCCCTTGGTTGGTCCTTGGCTGGTCCTTGGCTGATCTTTGGCTGGCCCTTGGCTGGCCCTTGGTTGGTCCTTGGCTGGTCCTTGGTTGGTCCTTGGCTGGTCCTTGGCTGATCTTTGGCTGGTCCTTGGCTGGCCCTTGGTTGGTCCTTGGCTGGTCCTTGGCTGATCTTTGGCTGGCCCTTGGCTGGTCCTTGGTTGGTCCTTGGCTGGTCCTTGGCTGATCTTTGGCTGGTCCTTGGCTGGTCCTTGGTTGGTCCTTGGCTGGTCCTTGGCTGATCTTTGGCTGGTCCTTGGCTGGTCCTTTTCTGGTCCTTTGCCGGTCCTTGGCT
>NW_015152200.1:26637-40969 GCF_000732505.1 Cyprinodon variegatus
AAAGGACTTCCATCACGTCTCTGCTCCCAGTTTGGCCAGAAAACGAAGGCAGGAATAAAAACCGAGGGGCGTTTAGCAGCAGATGATGCAGGAAGACGGCCTGATGCTCCATAAATCAACGCTGATGTTTCATAAACTTCAGTCCTGCTGAGACTGTAATCAGCGCGGCTCAGCGAGCAGCTGGACGACCACATGAAAGCTTCTAACTACGGTCCCTCAGCGTCGCCTGGAGGAGCGCTGATTGGACCGCGCCATACGAGGAGGCGTATTCTACAGTCTGCTGCTTCACATCTTCACCCAGAGGGCACCCTGACCTTTGAACTCCCCCCGATCATGGTTGGTTAGGGAGGAACAACCACATCAATGGAAGAACGGCTGCACCAACACAAACATACAGCAACATGCTTTGATTGAGCGTTAGCTTCCATTCAACGTGGGAGCAATCAGCTTCAGTGGGAACAGATCGCCGGCGCGTGTTTACCCAGGTCAAACGACTCGGCGAACGACCCGGGTACTCGTGCATTCTCACGTTCTCATGAAACGTCATCAGCCCGAGCACTATTCCACTTCACGAGGACACCAGTCTGTACTCTTTAAACCTCCTCCTGGACCGCTGCTTCGTTTCCCGGCCGCTTCCTGGTTCTGGGTGTAAAATGGAGCCCAGTCTGTAGAGGTAGATCCAGAACCAGGGATGTTTTCCCAACTACAGAACACCGATAAACCAGTTCTCACCTCCTGGTAAATAAACCGAAACCAGTGTTTGATCGTTAGGAAGAACTGATGAACGACGAGGGAAAGATGCTTCAAAACGAACCACTGAGGAATGAAACAGTTTGATTTAAATAGTTCTGTTCAGCAGAAAAGAACCAAGGAACCGTTTCAGGCCCCGAGTCTTTCCTGCAAACTGGTCCGACTCCTCTTTATTTTCTTCTTCAATCCCTTCCTAAACTCGGCTCTCTCTCTTTTATACGTACTGCTGTACGTTTCTGTGTTTGTTGACATTTCAGTGATTTCTTTTAAGCCAATATCTAAATAATAATGTGCACTGAAAAAAATTGGAATCTAAGTTTATTTTTCTTTAAAAAAGAGCATTTCTTTCTTGAATTAAGCAGTTAAGTGATACACTTTGCCAATGGAATAAGGCAATTTACATCTAAAATAAGAAAAAAAACAATTGCGTCGTCTTATTCCAAGTGGATATTATCGACTTATCTTATTTTAAGAGTAAAAATACTCATTCCATTGGCAAATCTTATTATTTACTTGCTTTATGCTAAATACACAAATTTTAAGACATTTTTACTTGTTTCCAGATCGTTTTTGCAGTGTGGGAAGGTGGTTGCTATAGATACGGCTACTGGTACTGTTCGATGGGACATCCTGTGGGAGCTGCACTGGAAAAACAGCGTAGAAATTAGTAAAAATGTCTTAAATTAAGTGTATTTACCCGCATTTGAGTCTGTAAATGAGATAGTTTTCCAATAGAATGAGTGTTTTTACTCCTAAAAGATGATAATTCTCGAAATAAGACAATGCAGTTGTGTTTTGTTATTTTACGTGTAAATTGTCTTGTTCCATTGATATAATCTCTATTTTACCATCAAAGAGCAAATGCACTTATTTTAAGAAAAAAGGACTTATCTAGGTTTCTATTTTTTCCAGTGTGGAACCTTGTGACTGTCCCGTGAACCTCAGTGGATCCAGTCCCTGATGCTCTGCAGACGCTGCGCCAGCCGCTGGCCACTAGATGGAGCAGGCGAGCATGCTGCCATTGGGGCCTCCAGTTTATTTAACAGCTGATGCTCCAGATTCCAGCACACAAACACACACGGTGAAGAGGTTTACAGAAGGACACACGGGCTGAAGAGCCGAGCTGAAGATCCAGCAACAAAACAAACAAACATGGAGGAGGACCGGCCTGCAGCTGAAATATTAAAGTCCAGCAGAGCTGAAGACATTAGCAGGACGTCTGCAGCTTGTTCCGGGGGAATCTGCGTGACTGCAGAACCCGCTCACATCCATTCCCTCTAAATTCCCACTGACATGTTTGGTATCTCTGGAAACTGCTGGATCTCCAGCAGCCCTTTAAGTGGGACAGCAGGGGGTGAGGGGGGGTCCCGGACGGACGCGTCCAGGGCCGGGTTCTGAACCAAAGTGCATCAGGGCCCCGCCGGCTGCATGAAAGGTTCATGACTGAGACTACGGGAGTTATTTAAAGCAGCCGCCGGCCCAGACACGCTCAGACTAATAAGCCACAGTCTTTATAAGGCAGCGGCGGAGCGATGAGCTCACGCAGGCTGGGCTGTTTGCTTGAAAAACAAGCATCCCACTCATGGGCTCACACACTTTCCCCGCAGCGCTGCTGATGTCAGAGCTGAGGGAGAATCCCAGACGTCTGATTACAGCCGGAAGCTTCAGCGTGTCTTCTGCGCTTCCTCTACACTCACGGCTGACGCTGATCAGGCGGTACCCTCATGTCTAATCATTTCATATCAGACTGGAACTTATTAAACTTTAAGGTAGATCTACATGAGATCTGTTCAGTCATTGTTAGCCTACATCTAACTTATTTATCTAACTTGGTTTGTTACCAGTGAAGAAGCAAACCTGGTTTGCTCTTGAAACCCGTTTGGATCCGATGATTTTCCAGGGAAGGTCCTCCAAACATCTTCCCATCAGATCCAACTGTTTCTATTTCTGGCCAAACTTATAAGTGGAAGATTTCAAGGATCGTTACTCAACCAAACAAACACAATGACACATTCCAGCTCCAATCCCCCTAATTCCTGCGGTCAGTGCAGCAGGAAGCTGTGGGAAGATGACACAGGTAATGACCAGGGGGCGAGTTTTCTGGGATTAGTGGAGATCAAAACAAACCTCTTCTGGTTTCTGAGGGGGAACCAGATGAGGCGTGGTGATGACCAGGATGTTTCATAGCTTCTGTTCCTTCGGATAAGCGTAGCTGGATGAGCTCAGAGGAAAGATCTGCGTGATGCTGGAGTCACCAACACTGATTCAACCTTCAATGAAGCTCTGGAAAACTAACCAGTGTTGGTCTCCCACCTTACCAGCCGTATGAGGCCATCTTGGTTTATATTCCAACTCCATTGACCATTTAGACCTCACTGAAGGCCTTCAAACACAATTAAAGCCAGAACAACCTGGTAGGTCTCAATAATGACCCCCTCTATGGAACCCAAACCCAGTTTCTTCGGAGTTCTCAGAAATCTTAAATTGATGTATCTGAGTATAATGGATGTTTCCAACCTCCCAACAGAGCTCCTTTAAAGCCAGCATCACACCTTGTTACGGCTTTCTTAGTAACAGGCAGGTCATCTTCAGACTTCTTCCTACCTTTACATCTGCTGTAAGGCAAACCCTCTGACCTTAAGAAAAATTTTAGACAATCCAAAAGCTGAAACCAGGGATTCATTACGACTCTTACTGGAAAAGTCCCTGAAGGGTCAGAAACCTGAGGAAACACTGAGGAACGTTTCACTCTGTCTATGAAACCAGCAGGTCTTTATAGGTGTTTGTTCAGGACATCTTTGGATCCTCAAAGTAAAGTTCTTCCCAGTTTTACAGTGGAGCCAATTGGTTTGGAGGTCGGAGCGTGTCTTCCTCTGAACTTCCCCTCCTTTCCTTTATTTCACCTGGACCGGCCTGTTGTTGACTTGCTGTTGTTCTGGTCTTGCTTCAGTGAGTTGAACTCCTTGGCCCTGCTAACTCTGACATGTTGTGTTTTACTGATGAACTCAGAACTGACCCTCCAAACACCAGACGTCAGTCAGACGTCGGTTTTTAGTCTAAATCTGGTTGGTTCTGGTCTCCTGTTCTCCCCAGGTTCTGGTCTCCAAAGCTTCATTGAAGGTTTGGAGAACTAACCACTGTTGGTCTTCAATGTCTTAACCGACTTATGAGGCCCTCGTATTGTACGTTCTGACTCTATTTACCATTTAAACCACTGAGACATGTCGGGTTTTACTGATAAACTCAGAACTTACCCCCTAAACACCAGACATAAGTCAGACCTTGGTTTTTAGGCTAAACCCGGACGGTCCATCATAGTCTTGATTTAGTCCAGAAATAGTTGTTGAAAATTGGGCTGTGTTTGGTCATTCCAGTAATAGACATTGAAAAGAAGTTAGAAACCCAGTTATGAACGTCTCTTCAACGATCTGAGAGTTACGGCTGTTCACCTTTAACTTTTCAACCCAATGTAGACGTCGTTTGGATGTAAATCCTGTTGTCTTTGTAACCAATTTTCGCTAAGTGGGGAGGACTCATCTTTGGGCAGTTCTTGATGATCCGAGTTCGCTTGGCTGGCCGGGTCTCCAGGTACCTCCAGGTAAGGAGAATAGAAATTTGTGAGAATGTGATTTATTGTTCTTAACTTGAGGTCAAAGATGACAGGATTCTTCGGAACGGTGGAGTCACTGGTTATTAGTTAGCTGAAGTTGATCCATTACTGATGCCTTCACCAGCAGACGACAAAGCAGATGATGATGCTTTGACTGGAGCCGTGGAGCAACCAGACTAAACACGCTGAGCGCGTCAGACCGACTGACAGACAGACGGTCAAACAGACACCAGATGGAAAAAAGAGTCACGGTTCAGGAGATTTTTCAACCCTCAACTCATTCACAGCTGAGGAGGGATGAAGAAGTTGAGAGGAGGAGGGCGGGAAAAGGTAGGATGAGTCACCGGGGGGAGGAGGGTGAAGGAGAGAGAGGGAGGTGTACTTATGGTTGAGTGGCTCGCACTAGAGAGAGACCGGCCCACTCCACTAAAATCATTCAACTGGTGAACGAGGGAGCACACTCAACTCTGACGGAGCGAGAGAGGGAGGGAGCAGCAGAGGTAAAGAGAGAGAGAGGAACTCCCTTCATCTGGGATAACTTAGTCCTTCTCTAACACACACTCTGCACAGACTTCACCCCAGGAACAAGCTCCGTCCTGCAGCTTTTTTTCCCTCATCCATTCATCTCCTCTCAGAGTTTTTCCTCTTATTTTTTTCTTCTCCTTCTTTCTTTCTTTTTTCCTTTCTTTCGTGTGACGCCTCCACATTTTGCAGCCATCTGTCCCTGACAAAAAGATAAGGATTACTCATTTTCTCCCCTGCCGTTGTGTTTTTTCTCTCTTGTTTCTTTACAGTTTTTTCCGTTGGGTTGGCAGGTGGACTGTGAGCTGAGCTGAACTTTGCAGCCTCCAAACTTCTGACAGAGGAGACAAAGACAGGAGGACAGAGCGAGGAAGGGAATCTTCTCCGTCTCAAGGACTGAATTTTGATTGACTTTTGTCCTGATTTGGACTCTCGGAGATCCGACTGCCTCTTCAGAGCAGCCTCTCAGGTGTTTTGCTGGCAGCATGTCTTTGTTACCTTTACTGGGCTGGGCCCTCCTGGTCCTGGTGCAGATCCAGAGCGGGAAATCCTCCGTGGACCTGAAGTCCAGGCATCAGCCCGTCTCCCTGATGGTCCAGTCCTTACCGGATGCCTCCAGCGCCCACTGCCCGTCCTGCGCCCTGGCCAGGATGAGGAGAAATGAAGGGACGACGGCCGCGGGCGACGACTTGCTCGGGTACGAGGAGGAGAAGGCGGCTCAGCCGGACGTGGTGGAGGCGGTGAAGAGGCACATCCTCAACATGCTCCACCTGCAGGCCCGGCCCAACATCACCCGGCCGGTGCCGCGCGCCGCACTCCTCAACGCCCTGCGAAAACTTCACGTGGGGCGAGTGGCCGAGGACGGCAGCGTGCAGATCGAGGGCGAGGAGGAGTCGAGAGGGCGGGGAGGCCCCGGAGGAGGCAAGGGGGGAGGAGCGGCGGCGGCAGCCCGGGCGGGAGACGGCGGCGACGCGCCGGAGACGACCGAGATCATCACTTTCGCCGAGGCGGGTGAGTCTGACAGTCTTCCTGGTTCCACTCACACTGATGACATCACTAAGGATGTGTGCGATCAAATGCAGACCCTGGAAACAGTTTGTCCACCTGTTTAGTTCCACCTGCACGCTCCCTGACGCAGCCTGTCACCTCTGTAACTGCCTCCTGCTCTCAGCGGGAGCCGCTGGTTCTGCTGCTCCTCTGAGCGCTGGATCGTCTCCCTGACAGACGGTAGCAGCGGAGCGTAAATCAGCCAGAGGCAGAAAGGGACGCAGGTCCGGTTTGAAACGCAGCTGCGCCCCCTCCCACCTGCTCACCACAGTTAGAGTCCACGGTCTTAGCGTTTCCAAAGGGAAATGATTTGTCCTGAAGGTCCGGTCCTGTTGTGGGATTCTTAAAATGCCTCACCTGCCAGCTGTGGGCCGGCTCTGACGTCTGCTGGATTTCCTGTTGCTGCAGTTCAGGTTTCTGTAGGTGAGTCTGGAGCAGCAGATGGAAAAGATTTTTATAAAGTGGATCTTTGCAAACAGGCTGAGAGGAAAGTAGAGCGTAGATCTGCATGAAGAGCGCCTCTCTGTGGAGATCAAAGCTGCAGACGTGGTTTCTGTGTCTCTCAGGGTTCATCAGCTGCAAACAGACGAACCTACAGAACATAGAAAGGTTTTTCTAAATTCTATTCAGTTTATTTCTATAGCTCCAATTCACATCATGTCATCTCAGGTCACTTTTTATCAGATCATCCAGTCAGATTGATTCAAAGTTTTCTATCTAAGGAAAACCAGCTGATTGCATCGACTCATTGACTCTTCAGCAATCCCTCACACTAAGCATGCTTGTAGCGACAGTGGAGAGGAAAAACTCCCTTTGAACAGGAAGAAACCTCCAGCAGAACAAAAGAAAACACTAATCTTTTCTGGCTCGGTCCAGATAGCTGCATGAATAAAAATTGGTAGAACTTTAGAGAACTGGTCTTCTAAAGGCCGTCATGATCCGGTTCTGCTTCCACCGGGGGAGGGGCGGTCTTCAGTAAGGGTCCGACATCTTCAAAGCCTCTATGGTTGGCTGATTCTGATCCTGCTGGACGTTCTTCTCTATTGATCCCAGTCCTGAGTCGGGATGAGAAGCCGAGTCTCTTCACTAGTCGTCTTATAAATTGGATTTAAGTGGATGCTGTAGAACCCAGTTTGACTAAACTGGACTGACTGACTGACTGACGTGGTTCTGGAGATTAACCACCATCCATCAGACCAATGTTCTGATTTGACTCTTAAGAAATGGAGTAAATTAAACATTTTTAAAAACCTCAGATGTGTGGAAAGTGACGCTGGTTCTGTCAGACCAGCATAGCCATAGTCAATACGCAGCACAAGACCTCAGGTTTGCGTTTATCCTTTTAGTTTTGTACGAAAAATAGACTTTAAACTACCTGGATGGGCGGCTAGCCCTTTAGTCATGCATCAGATCCCCATACGCTTAAAAAAAACACAAGAAAGTAAGACATTAAATTGTTTTTTTGTTCATGACTTAAGAGATACATGCCCTCTGAGGTAGTTTAAAGTTTATTTTCAGTAGAAAACTAAAGCAATGACTATGGGTATGCTGATCTGACAGAACCTCAGTCCAGATCTGCTGAATCGGGTCCACCAGTCTTTGACTTTCCTCTCGGTTGGTTTTTGCAGCTTCTGTCGCAGCGGGCGGCTGCTGTAAACTCTGCAGAGCGCCGGGCCCTTAAACGGCTCCAGAAGTTCCTTTCAGTCAGCAGAACCTGGCGCCACCAGAACCCGGATCAGCAGTAGGGACGGTATGGGTTCTCCGGGTCGGTACCGGCTTGTGTTTTGACTGGACTCCTGCTGCTCCATGCCGCTGCAGAGAAAAACGCAGCGGTTAGACAGAGCCGCCTTTACAGTCGACATCTTGAAGCAATTTGCGCCACGTAAAGTAAGAAAAGGCACATTTGCGGATGAACTATTTACATTTTTGTCGAGTTGAAAATGATTGGATCAAACAGCAGCTCGAACATTCAAAGTTCTGCCGTAGGAGATTCGGTTTCTAAACAAAGCGCAGAGCTCATCAGTCACTCCGACCGTCTCACAGAGCCGCCTCCTTTTGAGGTTAGCGTCTAACGAGGCCATCAGCTCTCAGACTGCTTCCAGTTGCTTCATGCAGCTTCTGGCTCCAGTTTCTGCACATTTTAACACTTTAACACAATTATAAGGATCTGGACACTTTAATAAAGACATCATGAAATGATTCTAACTAACGATTTGTTGAAGTTTCTGCAGTAAAATTAACTGAAACTAAACATTACAAACCAGTGTGGTTTGTTTCATATATTCATTTATCCTATTTACTCACTAAAAAAGGCCACACCATCCCTGAGTGAAGCTGTTTGCAGCTTCTTCCATAACAAACCGGATTCTTTCTCAGGTTTATTCATAACATTTTACAGTTTACTGTAATTAGTTTTTACTCTGACTACTTACCATGATTGTAACTAAGGAGGAACGAACGCTGCTCAGGCAGAACAGGGCAGATTACCGAGCTATAAGGGATTAACCGTTCTCTCTTTGCTAAAATAAAATAAAAGGCAAATAGTTGAACACTTTTTTTCCATCAACACCAGTTAAACAAATTTATAATTCTCAGATTGAAAAAAAAAAAACAGAAAAATATTTTTTTGAGGGACAGAAGGAGGAGAAAGAAGATCCTCTGAACCTGAGGAGGTGAAATAAATCAGTGGAAAAAAGCGATAGTCATGACCTACCAGCAGGGGGCGACTATGAGGTTTTTAAACAAACTTTATTTACAAATAAAGAATATAAAGTTACAGACAGTAGTATCCTCGAGGTGGGGTAACAGAACTACAGAATTCCATGAAACAGAGAAAATAAAAATAGATTAGAAATGAAGTTCACCACTTAGAGTTATAAGTTTCACAGCTTTAGAGTTGGTGCATATTTTTAAGGAGTCCAAAAAACAGCATAAGCTCTGAAAACAGTGAGGTTGGGTTTGTTTTTAGCAAATTTGTTTTTAGCAAATGTATGTTCCACATTGTATGTGGAACATACATGTTTCAGAAAACTAACATTTATAATCTATTCTTTCTCAGACAAACTGAACTTGGAAAAACAGAACATGTTTAACATTCAGCAAAATAAGTATTTTGCATTTCCCATTAACAAAATTATTGAAGTCGCACCAAAAAACGTTGCTAAAAGAGAATTCCCAAAAAAGGTGGGTTAATGTTTCCTGATCGATGTGACAGAAGGAACAAAGTGGATCAATATTTGGAATATATTTGTTTTCATTACTGAATTAACAGGATAACATCTGTGTAACATTTTAACAAACACTTCCTGTATTTTATTAGAAACAAAAAATTGTTTGTTCCCAATTTATATCTGAAAATAGATTGTTCCAAGAAAAAGGTTGAGGCAGGTTTACTAACAGCTTTCCTCTGGATTATTTCCAGTTTTAATATTAAGGAATGGATCTGAATTCCCAATAAATAAATCTGGAAATCTGGGATTCTGGAAGTTACCTGATGTCGAGGCGTCTATGAGGAGCCTTGCCTGGCGCCGATCATTGAGCAATCATTTGGACTGAGCCGAATAACCTGAAGGCACCAAATGGACCAAACAGGCCACCGTCTTTAAATGTCCCAAAAATAAAAAATCACGCTGCTGTTTGTTTAAAACCAATTAATTCATTGTTTTTTATTCTAGTTCAACTAATAAAGTACTAACTTTATCTAGTCGGGTATTTAATGATATGAAGAACTTTTCTATATTTATTTTTTAAAAATTTTTACTATGGCAACACATTAAAAAAATTATATTGTTATAATGAATCTGTTAAAATTAGATTTGCTTACATTAAATTTCCTACATAGATGTGATCCTGTTTAGCTTAGAATGAATTCAAACCTGGTTATTAGATTTTTACAAAACTTTGATTTGAATCAATAATTTAGAAATTAGAAATAAAAGCCTCCTTTGGTTCCAAGCACCTGTGCTGTGAGGCCCCTAAATGGCCCCTGGGCCTCACTTTGGACACATCACTGTACGTAGATCTTTGACACATAGAAGCTGTTTGGCCCCTGATTTAACCTCCGCGTTCCTCCCAGGACCAGCCTATTCCAGCCTCCTGCATTAAATCCTATAGCAGCTTTCCGTACCCCCTGAACCCTCGGAAATAAACGGTGCATTCAGGGAGCTCTGTAATTATTTTGGGATGGAGAAGGCGGCTGAGGGAGTCAGGGATGACTGGATTCTTGGCTGAGATGAAGCGTCAACCTCTGTTTAGCAGCTCGGGGACAATATCTATCTGTCCCTGTTTTTTTCCTGTCCTCTGTTTAGAGCCTGTCCCTGTTTACCTTCCCCCCTCTCCTCCCCTCACTCACCACACACAGAGGACAATTAGGCTAATTGAACTTAATTGAACACATCATTAGCGACATTCCTGAATCCACTTTCATCCGCCTGCTCTGCTCCGCTCCGTGCGCTAACCTCAGCCCACCCCTGGCAGCCGGAGTGCGGAATAATCCCGTCTTTGTTGGGCCTATTCTGGCAGAGCGGCGACCTGCTTGGGGTCGCTTCGATGACCTCTGAGGCAGCTGATTGGAGGGCAGGAACATCTGTGTGATGTGGAACCAAAGCGTAGCTGGCAAGTAGTCACCTGTAGTTAGTTGGTCGTCAGCCCCCCCCCCCCGCTCCGCTCCATGGCTTCGGCGTTTTCGAGAATTTTACATGCGGCTGCGGTCCTGACGCGGCCGGGTTTATTGCCGTCCTCCCGTTGGTTTCTGCTGTGCTGTGGGGCAGAGATCCTCTATGTGTGGACAGATGAATCACTCCGTAGTAAACTTCCACAGACCGTGATCCTCAATATGTGTACTTGTGAGTTTTAGTGTGCTGGTGAACCGTCATCAGCCCCGGCACTGGTTTAATAAGAACACAAGACTCCCCTCCCTCCTTACCCAGCATGCATCACAGCAGACTTTTCCGTTCTCCAGACTGACAGCTGTCCCAGCATGCACTGCGGCAGCGGCAGCTTCCAGGTTAGCGCTCACAGAGCTGAGTGTTAAGTTAAAAGTTTTTAACTTTTTTGTTGCTGTTGTTCAATAAAAGTACGTTTTAAGATCATTTGAGGCAAGAAAATTATACTTTAAGCTTCACTATATGATTTATTAGCTGATTTAGTGCGAAATTTAAAAAGGTTCAGATGTTGAGACGACCGTGGCAACCAGTGGAGCTCCAAGGCTAACCGCAGTCAGGGCTAACATTAGCCCGTCTGCAGTGGCCAGGGCTATTGTTAGTCCATCTGAAGCGGCTAGGGCTATTGTTAGCCGTCTGCGGCAGGCAGGGCTAACATTAGCCCGTCTGAAGTGGCCACGGCTATCGTTACCTCGTCTGCAGCGACCAGGGCTAAGGTTAGCCCATCTGCGGCAGGCAGGGCTAACGTTAGCCCGTCTGCAGTGGCCAGGGCTATTGTTAGCCCGTCTGCGGCAGGCAGGGCTATTGTTACCTCGTCTGCAGTGGCCAGGGCTATTGTTAGCCCGTCTGCAGTGGCCAGGGCTATTGTTAGCCCGTCTGCAGTGGCCAGGGCTATTGTTAGCCCGTGTGAAACAGCCAGGGCTATTGTTAGCCCGTCTGCGGCAGGCAGGGCTATTGTTAGCCCGTCTGCAGTGGCCAGGGCTAAGGTTAGCCAACATGCGGCAGGCAGGGCTAATGTTAGCCCGTCTGCAGTGGCCAGGGCTATTGTTAGCCCGTCTGCGGCAGGCAGGGCTATTGTTAGCCCGTCTGCGGCAGGCAGGGCTATTGTTAGCCCGTTTGCGGCAGGCAGGGCTAACGTCAGCCCGTCTGCGGCAGGCAGGGCTAACGTTAGAGAGAAGGTTCTGATGGTTTTTCTGAGAGATTCCAGGCAATGGCAATCTGATCTGTTGCTGCTGAGGTGAAGAAACAATAGTCCGACTGAAAGAGGCCGATTTAGACGCTTCAGAACCAAAAACTTTTGAACTGTTGGAACTGAGGATCCCCCCCCCCCTGCAGCTGCAGGATGTGTGGAGGAAAAGCCCATCAGAGTGAGACCTCTGTGGTTTAGACACCGCTTTGGGAGGACAGGAAGGCGGCCGACTTCAAACGGAGAGGGAGGAGATGCTGGGAGCTGGAATTAGAGAGCCCAGCAATCCCTCCCAGCCCTGATAACGCTCCCTGAGCAACTCCTCCTGACTCAGCTCTCTGCACAGTTATATTTATCCCAGACTGCTGGGAGAAAGCGGGGGCACTGGGAGCCTCTGCTGGGGCGGGAAGCTGGGGGGTCATTCTGGGTTAACAGGAAGTCAGATTACAGATTCCTGCACAAATCAATAGAAGTGATCGGATCTTCTTGTTGGGTGCCAGCAGCACCTGAGTGCAGCTTAAGCAGGTGGAAATCTAAATCTTCAGGCTCAACATGCACTGATCGGCCTGCATGAGAGGAAACCCGATCGATTCAGTTCTACTGGTACCGCTAATAATTCTATTCTATTCAGTTTATTTCTATAGCGCCATTTCACAACACATGACATCTCAAAGCACTTTACATTCTATCTCTATTCTGCAGAGTGGGAGAATAGAGATAGAATGAAGCAGAATGATGAAAAAGGGGTCCCTATGTCCTCCAGCAGTCTAAGCCTATAGCAGCAGAACTATAGAGATAGATCAGGATAACCTGAGCCACTCTAACTAGAAGCTTTATCAAAAAGGAAAGTTTTAAGCCTAGCCTTAAAATGACCAACTGGTGTTTTACTTTCAGTCCATCCCATAAAGTTCTGGATGTTCTTGAAGGATCCATCTCAGGAGGAGTTTATTAAAATCGCTCCAGACAACCGGAGAATACTTCTTTCACAGATCAATGCAAACAATCTACAGATAGAAATTTATGAGGAGTTTTTGTTCTGAAGGATGTAGGATCTATTCATCCGGTTCTGGTGTTGGAGAAGAATGCAGGATGATCCACTGGTTCTGCTGCTGTTCTGAGCCCAACAGGAACCAGAGGTTTGGGTTTCTGGTTGTATCCTGATCCAAGAAGCTAGATGGGTTCTGTGGGAGCTTCAGAAAACGGTCCATGTTCTGGATGCTGGGAGGATGTGTGGCGTTTCCTTCAGCGGACAGACACTCAGTGTACGTCTGGTTCTGTTCATCAGGAGCGTCTGATTGGAGCTCCAGTACAGCTTCAACCAGAACAACTGGACCTGAGCTGCTGTGGTGGAAACCGTCTCTGATTGAAGCTCGTTCCGTTGGACTTTATAAATAAACGTCTGTGGGAACGGACTCAGCAGCTTTCATTTGGTTCAGATTGTTCCGGTCCCCAGAGGTTAATATGATTTCTAGATGAGGTCTGAAAATGAAAACCATGTCAGAGGCGGCTAACCATGACAGATGGTCTGTGTAGGAAAACAGAGCAGCTGAGGTCGGTTTGATGTTGGAACGACTCCCTGCTGTTTGAAGCCCGGCTCCCTCTGCTGGAACCGTTTTACGCCTCCTTTTTTTATCCGTCTCCAGCAGCCGGCGCACATGACGGGATGCTCTGCGGCGCAAACCGACGCGGTTTTCACACTCAGAGCCTCCGTTCGCTCCCCAGGAGCCGCTCTGCCTTCGCTTCATGGTGATCCACGACGCTAACGCCGAGAGACGGAGGACCGGTCTCTCTGCCAGACCTCATTCCAAACAGCCTTATGCATTATAGATGTTTCTACGGAAGACTATTAGGGCCAATGAAAAAATAAAAAAGTTAACTGATTTTTTTTATTTTATTTCAGTATAGTGTGGGAAAAAAGTCAGAATTCTGACTTTTTTATTGAATTCTGACTTTTTTATTGTCAGAATTCAGGCAGAATTCTGAGGTTAAAGTCAGAATTCTGACTTTTCTCCCATGTTAAAATGAAATAAAATTAAAAAATCAGTTAACTTTTTTTTTTTTCAGTGGCCCTAATCCTCTTCCGTATGAATCACACATAGAGCAGAAAAAAACGGATTCCTCTCTAAGGACTATATTCTATATTTTCAGTTTATGTTGTGTTAAATGCATTTGTTTGGATTCATGGTGTTTGTGAAAACATGCCATTCTGGCTCAAATCAGGCTCAGATAACATCTGCACACATGTGGAATAAATTCATAACATAATTGATCAGCAATAATTCATCTCCAGGTCAAACATGTTTCAGTTAAAAACTAAACGAGTGAAATGAGGATCTCCATCCTGAGGCGTCTAGAAAGGTTCACTGATTCTGTCTCTGTTGGAATTGAGAAAGTTCTAGAAAGGCTGCCGACTATAACTAACCTTAGAACAATGTTTGAAGAAAGTGTTCCTCTCACTCCTGAGCAGGGGTGGCTTTAGGAAATCTGGGGCCCTAGGCAAAGACAGGCAGGGGGCCCTCTGAATTGAGAAGGCAGCACATAAACAGCCCCATTCTC
>NW_015152200.1:43588-46391 GCF_000732505.1 Cyprinodon variegatus
TAGCAGCAGAACTATAGAGATAGATCAGGATAACCTGAGCCACTCTAACTAGAAGCTTTATCAAAAAGGAAAGTTTGAAGTTTTGTTTTGTTCCCTCTGAGCCATTAGAGGCAGGAGAAGCTGCTCATCCAGACCTTTCGAAAGGTTCCAGCTTTCAGGGGAAACATTTTCATCATTATAAACACAGCAGATCGTATAAACACATGATTTGCAATCCTACAGTGAAAGAAGGCAGTGAGCTGCTTTCCATCAGCGGAGGCTTCTTCTCACAGGCCGAGAGAACGCAGAACCGAGAGGCCGTCGTATGCTCCTTATTTCTCACTTTACTATAAAATCTGCTTTAAAGTAGTTTTTTATACCTTATATGGGCTAATCGGTCTTTATAGGCCCATGATGACCCTTATATATTCTGATCGTTTAAACTAAAATATGGATCAGAACCAAAATAGAGGAGATGCTGGACTCTTCTGGAGAACATCCAGCCTGAGAGGGGAGCTCCGTCATCTGGAGGGAACCACTGCTCCTCCTTAAGTCTGATGTGGTTGATCTGGTCAGGAGGCGTCCTGGACAGCGTCCTTTAGAGGACGTCCCTCCTGGACCCACCAGCTCCTGACCTGATCTCAGATCAGCAGATGGTTCTAAAAGGAACTCAACAGAACTGCTCTGGAACCTGATGGGGAACCTGCTGCTTCTGCAGCTGAACCAGACCATGTTGGTTCTGCATCAGAACCGGAACCTGTTGGTTCTTCATTAGTTGGTTCTGCATCAGAACCGGAACCTGTTGGTTCTTCATTAGTTGGTTCTGCATCAGAACCGGAACCTGTAGGTTCTGCATCAGAACCGGAACCTGTAGGTTCTGCTTTAGAACCTGTAGATTGTGCAGCCTTGATGCAGCCCTCTCCTCCCATAAGGCAGGACGCTCTCATCAATGATCAGGACTCTTTATTTTCTGTCTCCAGGAGGTGACGATGATCTAAGCGAGATAATCGCCTCCGACGGTGACTTCAGATGCTCCGACCGACCGCCTGCCTCCTCTCACCCATTCACGCCGTTAGCTGAGCATCCCTGCTGCTCACATTCATAAACTGAAAATCGTGACTGTAGTTTTCTGCAGCCCACGAAGCAGAGCGGAGAGAGGGTGGATGTCAGCTCGCCGCCTGGCCCCCAGCTTCCACGGAAACATTAAGCTGCAGCACATGTGTGTCAGAGTGAGCAAACAGTGGAGGAGCAGCAGTTAAAAAAAAAAGGCAGAGCGATGAAACAGAGCAGGAGGCTTTTACAGAGACGCAGTTCAGGAAGCGTTTCCTGGATGTCTTCCTCTATCGCTCTGAAAGATGGACCAACATCTCCGTCTTTGGTCAGAACACTGATGATCAACCAGATCCTTAGCGATGTCTGCTAATATGCAGCGCCGTCTTCCTCCTTTATCTGAATAATGCAGGTTTTCTTCTTCAGAAGCAGGAGGTTGAGAGTAAAGACCGCAGAGCTCCTGGTGGCAACAATTAGCTGCTATAAAAACCTGCTAACTCCGACCGCTGCTGCCGAGTCAGCAGGAAGGGGCCAATCAGAGGCCTCACGCATGATGAGTGCGTGCTGCTCGCTTTCTGGGAGGTGTTCACTGTGTGGACAAACTGCGCTGATTGTTTGTTGTCATGGCAACCAGTAGTTTGAGGTTCAAATTGCTCTAGTTGCCATAAATCAAGGATCAGAATGTTTTTGCTCAACAAGTCGGACCCGTTAAAAAGTTGTCCAGCTAATCAGAACAGAATAGGGAACTTATTTGACAAAAAGTGAGGAACTAACCCTGTTCTCTACCTGTCCTCCTCAGGTGACTCTCAGGGCGTGGTCAACTTCGTCCTCTCCAACGAAGGAGGCGATATGTCGCTGGTGGAGCAAGCTAACGTCTGGCTCTTCCTGCGGTTAGCTAAATCCAACCGCAGCAAAACCAAGGTGACCATCCGCCTCTTCCAGCAGCGCCTGCTCACAAACGGACGCCCAGATCCTGCGCAGGACGACGTCCTCCTGGCAGAGAAGACCGTGGACACCCGGCGCAGCGGCTGGCACACCTTCCCCGTTTCTTCGGCGGTGCAGGCGCTGCTGGAGAGCCAGGGAAGCCCCACGCTGAGCCTGCGGGCGACCTGCCCGCTCTGCAGCGACACCGGCGCCACCCTCGTCCTGGTCTCCGGCGGCTCGGAGAAGTCGCAGCGCGGCAACCAGAGGGAGCAGTCCCACCGTCCCTTCCTCATGGCCGTGGTGCGGCAGGCGGAGAGCGCGGACTCTCGGCGGCGGAGGAAGCGTGGGCTGGAGTGTGACGGGAAGGTGAGAGTCTGCTGCAAGAGACAGTTTTTCGTCAACTTCAAGGACATCGGCTGGAGCGACTGGATCATCGCGCCGAACGGCTACCACGCCAACTACTGCGAGGGAGAGTGCCCCTTCCACATGTCTAGCTTCGGCGGCTCCTTCCACTCCACCGTCATCAACCGCTACCGCATGAAGGGCTACAGCCCCTTCCAGAACCTGAAGTCATGCTGCGTGCCCACCCGGCTACGGGCCATGTCCATGCTCTACTACAACGAGGAGCACAAGATCGTGAAAAAGGACATCCAAAACATGATCGTGGAGGAGTGCGGCTGCTCGTAATGACGCAAAGCCAACGAGGCGGAGCAAACTGGACCGGAGAGGCAGCGGGAGGCGCGAGGGACGGCCTTTCTTCCTCCATTGCCTCGCTGAGTGAAACTCCACCGGTCATGATGGCCCTTTCTGAAAAAAAAAAAAAACTGAAGAAAAAAAAATCTAATATATT
>NW_015152200.1:47018-50248 GCF_000732505.1 Cyprinodon variegatus
CGGTCCCACGGGGAAACGGTCCCACGGGGAAACGGTCCCACGGGGAAAGGGTCCCACGGGGAAAGGGTCCCACGGGGAAACGGTCCCACTGGGAAACGGTCCCACAGGGAAACGGTCCCACAGGGAAACGGTCCCACGGGGAAACGGTCCCATGTGGAAACGGTCCCACGGGGAAACGGTCCCACAGGGAAACGGTCCCACTGGGAAACGGTCCCACAGGGAAACGGTCCCACAGGGAAACGGTCCCACGGGGAAACGGTCCCATGTGGAAATGGTCCCACAGGGAAATGGTCCCACAGGGAAACGGTTCCACTGGGAAACGGTCCCAGAGGGAAACGGTCCCATGGGGAAACAAAGTCCAGAAATGTCCCCTTTCACCATTTTAAGGTTCCTAGAGCTTAAAACCTGCAGCTTCTTGATAAAGATTCCCTCAGTAGATGGATGCTAAGCTAGTTAACATGATACTGTTGGTCCACAGAAACCAGCTGGAGTTCAATCAGTCTTTCTGCAGGATCAGAGCAGAAAACCTAAATCTTTTAATCTAAATGTCCTGCAGATAGAAATAAAACTCCTTCTACTAGTAAGTAAACATCCGTTTCTGTTTGTTTCTGTCAAATTAGTTTCAGTTCTTAAAGTTACTGAACTTTAATGAATCAAACAGTGAGACCAAACCTTCAGACGGAGACACCTTTTCATTGCGGTTCTGATGGGACCAAGTTAATAACCCGAATGATTCAGCCAATAAGAAGCTGAAGCACCAATCATAAATTAGCCACCGCTTAGAGATGAAAAAGATTAATTCCTGCAGGGATGGATGCTCTGCTCTGAGAATGTTAAATAGGGAAACCTTTTCCTGATCGGCATAATTAATATATTTCGATGCAGAGATAATCTGAAGGCAAACGGGTCTGATTCACGTTTGGTTCTAAAGAACCGAGATCAGTTCAGATTTAAAGCTTTCTCTTTAATTAAAGGCGCCAAACTCTAATCCTGGAATCATCAAATTTCTATCCAAACAAATAAAGTGGATTTTATTAAATAGATTTCAGGGTTGGTTATTGATTAATGCTGATTATTAATAGGTTATGGATTGAAGGAATGAGGAAATCTGCTTTCTGGTCAAGCAAAAGAAAACCTGAAGGATTATTTATTTACACTTGTTTTCCTTTCTTTGAGCTAATTTTCCAGTATTTGATTTCTAATCATCTTTAGATCTGTTAACAATCTGTTTTTTTTTTTTTTCCTCAAACTGTGCCGACAGAGGATTCCTCTCACCGTCTCAAAAAACAAATGTTTGGTTTTGATCCTCCCGCTGACCTGCAGGGACCTCGATGCCAGAAGTCCTCACTCCCTTAAACTGCTAAACGGCTTCTGACAATCGCTGTCCTCAGAAAAAATCAGTCGTAGTAGAATCCTGCCGACAACGCCAAATTGTAGCGGGAAAAAAATATTCAACTATTTGCTTAGTTAAAAAAAACAGTAATCAATGGATTTCACTCAGTCAGCACTTTATTTTTATTTCTTTGCAAAGAGAGAACAGTTCATCATACTGCCCTTATTACGGTAATCAGCCCTGTTCTGCCTGAGCAGCGTTCGTTCCTCCTAACTTACAACAATGGAAAGTAGTCAGAGTCAAAACTAATTCCAGACACTTTGGTTAAACAGTAACATGTTGTAAAACTCTGCTGAATCAGTATCTGGTTCAGGGATTGTAGAAAAAGCTCAAAGACTGTTTCATTTGTCTTTTTAAAGTTGTTTTTATTTTATTTTTTTTGTCTCTTCTGTTTCTGCACATGAAAAAATGTAAATCTCATTTTCCCACAATGCTTTACTCTTTCATTTGCTCTTGGACCCTTTGAAAGGACGAGGAAAACGATGTTTGTGAATGTCGACCATCAGTGTTTCTGCCTGGTTTCATGTTTTATTTTTATTTGTTTTTCCTGCCATCAGTGTTTAAACGGAGAGCAAAGCCTCTTCTTCTGGACCCAGAGTCCTCCTTCTGTCACAAATAAAACTACAACTAAACAAAAAGCCTAAAAAAACAAAGCTTAAAGCTGTTAAAAAAAATGTATGTGTTTAGATTCTGTTCTTTTTTTATATAAAATAAAATACAAATAATATAAATACCAACACTGAACAAAGTGGACAAAGAATAAAAGGTATATTTTTTATTCTGTATATATGGAAAGCCAGACTCCAATATGTTGCTTTGCTTTCTTGTACAAATGAAACGTGTTTGTGTCTTTTTTTTTTTTAATCTTATTTATTTTACTGTATTCTTTGTTTTAGGCTTCACTATTAAAGTCTGAAGGATGTACACCAAGAACATGTGTCGCTTTTTCTTCTCTGCAGCTGGTTTCCATGCAAAGTCAATGGTTGACGCGCTGATCTGGGAGCTGGCAGGGAGTCAGACGCAGCACTGCTGATGCAGAGCGCTATGATCACTCCTCTGAAACAGTTTATTAACGCCTAAAATAACTTCAAATGTAGAAACCTGCCGGCAGAATATGTTGGCTTTTATTATCCTGCTGCCTGCAGCTTGTAGCACAGACCTGAAAAACGCTAACATCTACTTCCAGCCGCCACCAACAGGAGGGGAGCCCCGCCCCTTCTTCTGTATTGCACCCATTTTTTAAAGATCAAATGTATTCTGGAATATTATTACCTATATTTACTATTATTTTACAATTAATTAGCGATCTAAAGTAGCCGAAATTCGAAAACAGTCATTATCAGTCTTGAAGGAAAGCACTGCCGTCTAAGACAGACTGAGCTCTGCTATTTAATAAGGAGATAAAAAAAAGTCTCCGTTTATTTTTATTCTTTTTATTTAAATCTGAGGACAGAGGAGGACAAATGGAACATCTTAAAAATGACTTTCATAGAAATTTTAGACAAATAAAACATTTATTCCACTTGTAGAAAACAAACGGTTGTTGTTGACACAAAGTTAAAAGTAGTGTAGCTTAATGTGGCTAACTGAGCGACAAATAATTGTCCTTTACCACCCTGACACATGTAACTGAGGGGGAGGGCCTAATAAGCTTATGCTTCATCCTCCTTTTTGAAACCTGATGTTTATGAAGCATTCAATGTAAACATAGTTAAATCATATGTTTCAAAATAAATGAAAAAAAAAATGAAAAAGGAAATGAGCTAACAGAGGCTAACCTGTTAGCTACTGAGCGCAGCTAGCCACAGCGCTACCCAGCTCTTTATATCATGGCCTA
>NW_015152200.1:52569-54956 GCF_000732505.1 Cyprinodon variegatus
GTCTGACTCCCTGCCAGCTCCCAGATCAGCTTCTCTCATTGGTTGATGAGGCGTGTCCAGCATCTAAAGTTACATTTTTCCAACTCCAGCAGCTGCTGCCTCTGAAGCGCTCAAAAACCCACTGCGAGACCTTTTGCTGTGCCTTGATGCGCATCAATCATTGACCTAGCATGTAGACTAGCCGCTTCTGCTGCTTGCGATATGAACGTAGCATCAGTTTTCCTGGGAACGAACATCCCAGCAGGTTCAGAGAGTGAAGCTCAGAGAGCTCCACCTCAGATGCTACAGGGAAGCTCCTTTAAAATGGCAGCAGGACAGGTTAGCAAATCTGCAAAGGAACAGACTTCTGGGACAATGTCCTCTGGAGAGAGAAGACCAGAATAAAGATGGTGGATCATGGAAAAAAAAGCCGACATCTAAGACATACAGGCATGGAGGTAGAGGGGTAGTGATCTGGACTCGTTAGGCATTAACTAACCTGGGAACCACTGAGTGGATTATGAACCCCCCCATTTACCAAAACAGTCTAGAATCCAACTTGAGAGTCTTCGTCCCTCAGCTGAACATGGTGTTGTGCTATGTGCCATGATCGTGGTTTTGGACATTGGAGTCAGTGTCCATGTTTCATCTTGACATGATGATCGGAGAAGAGAATGTAGTTTTGGCTCATAAAAAGCCGTAAGCCGGAGCTCCCACAGAGGTGTGACTTACCATCCCCCTCTGTGTTAGGGACAGTAAAACCACAACATGAAGCTGCCTGAGGGTCCACATCGGAAGAGGTAACTGCAATGGAGCTCCAGGCAAAAGACCCAGATCTCCAGAATGACCAAGAAAAGTCATGAGGGTTTGAGTTTCAGAACTTAAAGAGCCAGACTGGAGGAGAACGTCTCCTGAAGATCCCTTGGTTTGAGCCACATGGGACAAGAAAACCCCTGTTTGCTGCGAGCCTGCTCTGCTAAGCTGCTGCTGGATGAAACTCAACCTTCCAAATGGACATGGACAGAGGTTAGCAGGTCTGGCACAATTAGGGACAGAACTAACATTATGTCTGTTGATGATTTTAATCATTTTATGTGTTTATTGATGAGTAAAGTCAAAGCTAATAGGATGGACTCCATGCTATGCCATAGTAATATGCTGTGAGCTGTTGCTGAAGCTTGGAAAAGCTTTACTTCGGGGTTTAAACACTGATATAACATTAATGTTCATGTTTTCCTCGTTGCTCATTACATTTTAGTGGAATCCTGATGACTATTCGCTGCTAGCTATTTATTCCATGTATGTGCAGAAATAACTGTTTGACCATGATTAGAGCTCGAATCACTTTTTCATTTATTGTTCTAACACACAGTTAGTAGGACTGTGTGTCATAAACACTATATAACAGCTGAAATAATATCTGATTGAATAAGATATTTTACCCCCCCTACCAGGGAGGGCAATAAACATCTTAAAGTATCAGAAATATAAATTCCCAGATGGCTGAGAATTGAATATAACATTTATTCACAACATTAATATGGCATCCAACCTGGATGGACATTGAATAGAAATGTAAAACAATGGGTTTAAAGTGGGTCATGAACAGAACCCTGGACCCAAACACAGCAGCAGGAAGAATCAAGCTGCTGCAGACTGATGAACAAAGGTTAGGTTTTGTCTACTGTCCTCCTCAGTGGAAACGTCCGTTTCCCACAGAGCTACACGATGACTCAGTGCTGCAACAGAGAGCCAGAAGCCTCCATCATTCAGGCCGAGCTCGCCCATAAACCTTTCCTCTACGCGCGCCGTGGCTGCAGCTTCCAACACTCACCAGGAAACCCCAACAAACAGCAGCCAGACCTGTCAGCCTAGCTGCGTGGATGAGGTCATGCATGGATATTTGTGTGCGGTTGTTGGGAAGAAACATGGATAAAACTGTTCTTATTCTGAGAATGACGGAGAGGAAAGTACAGGCTGTTGTTGTGGGAATAGAAACCAGTTTAAACCGCTTTACGATGTCGGTGATTAGACTTTGTGTTCAGACTTGGTTTTAAGGCAAGTTTAGCATCAGATGTTGTAAGCAGATAACTGTATAAATAGCAGTAATGACAGGACGGCTTTGAAATGAATCACAGATGAAATTGTTCTGCCTCGACAACAACACATCAAGAGGTCAGAGATTTACTGTCAGCCAAGATTAAAGTTAGACGTTACTGAGAAGCAGCGGTTTTTACTGGCCCTCAGATAAACTGAAAGACAGAATGTGGAGGGTGTATTTAGATCTCGAAGGATGGCTGCAGCTGGGTGGTTTCCCTTCATAAAAGCCTTCAGTGTGACTGACGTGGCTGCATGATGGTGGCCATGATGGCCACCAGCATGGCACTCAGAATAGCCTTCATCACAGC